>NW_011499917.1:681311-746762 GCF_000495115.2 Populus euphratica | reverse complement strand
GGGGTCTACAGTGATATGCTACAAGTACATTGACAAGAAGCTTCTAAAGCTGGGAGACTTAGATTTGCATCAACCATCATGACAGGAGCATAAACTATATTTTGCTTTGATTGCTGAATCCACGAAGAAGTTAGGAATTTTTCCTGGACAGAGTTATCATACAAGCAGTAAGTTTCTGAAGGTATTCTGTTCTTGAGCATATACAAGTTTGCAGCAAAATAAACAGAAAAAAAAAAAATCCTATTTCAACACAATCCACATTGAAAAATCAACTCACAACTGCTTCCACACTAGCAACAGCAGCTGCCAACTCTCCTTCAGTGTCAAATATGTTGCATATGACAGGAGTCTTGATATCTTGGTGCTTCATAATGCCTACTCGACAGATGATATTATGAAAAAATGGAGCAGATATCTTAAATTAAATCATACCTAACTTTCATTACTGTGCCAATTGATTTCTGAGAAGAAAGTTTAAAGAGAAATAAACACTTCTCTGATTACTTTTATTCAATTCTTAAATACAGCAGAGAGAGCTAGTACATTCATAGAAAATGGAACGGGTCTCACTAATAAAAATCTCTCAGACACACACAATTGTGGAATGAGGAGCTTTAACATAGTTTTCCCTTATATTAGCTCTTGTGGTCTCTGTTGCTCTTTTTATTGCATTTTAATTCACAGCTCTCAAAGAAAAAAGAGTTCTGATGCTTAATTGACTTTTTAAAGTTCTTTCAATGGATGCATAACGTGCCAACTGATTTATTTTTTGAAATCTATGTCGTTTCCTCAGGCAAACAGTATCTCATGACGTGCTGTTGTTATTACAGATGATTTTGGTAGTAAATATTAACAGACAGCAGTAAACAATATGTCATTGTCATTAGAGATGATTTTAGTGGCGAACAGTATCTCATAACTAGCAACTATATAAAGATTAGGAGCATGAAATAAAACCAACAGTGCTAGCAAAGCTTTAGTCGTTACAGATGATTTTGGTGGTAAATATTAAGGTTTAACCTTCTGTAGATAGGCTCGCAGAATTCCAATGCTCCAACAGCAGCTTGCCTATCAAAAAGAAGATTTTTTTTCACTTTGACAAGTTTTTTTGACCATTGACAACATCATTCAAAATGTAAAACCTTCCAAGCTATAACATTTAAACCACAAAACCTCTTCCAAAGAAATGGTTATAAGGCTCTAGTCATGCATCACAAGGAATAAAAAAACAGAGGTGGTATAATTACCTGCCATGTCATTTCCCAGGGCACTAATCATATAAGGCTTAGTTCCTAGCTTTGACATGCACTCAGCAATATTCCTTGCTACACCCCCTAGTACATAATGGACCTGAATACAATTAAGCCCTTATGTGACAACATTTTTCTAGCATCACAACCTCTACCAAAAATAAAGATTATTATCAACATAAGTAGAAAAGAAGAAGAGGGTTTTGAGAAGATAAATACAAACCTTCCCAGGAGTGGTGGTTCTAGGATTTAGAGGGAGTGAAGGGGTGGCATGTATATCCAATACCATGCCTCCTATAACTACTGGGTCTCCTTCTTCCTCATGTTTTCTATGCCCACCTTTTATTAAAACCTTCAAAACAGAAACAACAGTAATAACCAAAAGTAGAAGACATGTTAGTCTACCAGAAAATGCAAGCAGAGACAGAAAAACACTAAAACATGAGTAAGAAAACGAAGGCAATGAAATAATCTAACCTGGGAAAGACCATTATTGACTTCAATCGGAGACAACAGGTGCCCAGAAACACGTTCCAATCTCCTCTGTGCACTGTTTTCCATTTAGTCTCTGTCTTTTCCTCGGATGGGTATTGGACTTTGTTCCGCTAGCAAGAGTATGGTCTTTTACCCTTCGGAACAAACTACCGAGTGCTGTCTTCGTGCTGTAATTATGATTGCACGTTGTCGGTGTGTTCCATTTTTCCAGTCATGTGGAAACCAGCGATGTTTTTTCAGCCCAGTAGTTTCCGGCCTGGTTGAGGAAGCTTTTTGGTTGGGATAGAATAAAAGATCCAATCTTTGAGTTGGTATTCAGCAACCCACAAAGGATGGGTCAGACATGAGACCTTCCGTGACTTCAATCCAATTAGTGTATATGTGCTTAAAAAAAACAATGATGGAGTCCATGATTCATCAACAAAGCTAGTCTTCCAAAATATTTTCATTTTTAAGATTAGTAAGTTATATTTTTTTATTTTAAGCTTATTTTTTATTTGATTGTAAAGTATTTTATATTCAATAATTCAAGCATAAAAAAAAATATATTTTAAATGAAACAAACTAGCATTTAATGTAAGGCCAATAACTTACCTAAAAGAAATAGAGAAGACATTTTTATTTGACTCGAAGATAGGTGAGCTTTTTTGGTGTGGCCATCCACAAACCTCACCAAAAACTCCACTCGTCTAATCCTATTTTTAATTTTTTTTATTTTATAAATTAGTAATTTATTACTCATTCATCCCATGCTTGACTATATAAAAAGAAATTCGATGGGCGAGTCCAAAATTGGTGTAGTTCACTCCAACTCTTCACAAAGTAGACCAAAAAACATGATATTTATCTAGTTATATTTATCAATTTTTTTATTAAAATAATCTTTTTATTCAAGTAAATAATAATAGAAATAAAAACATAAATTATATTAATCAAATAAAATAAAAGGAGAAATAACACATTGCAATACTACACATATTAAAAATATTTTTTGAAAATATTTTTTTATTTTTAAAAATAAATTTTATCTATACAAAAGATAAAAAAAAATAGATAAATCATAAAAACTCTTCAAATTTAAAAGTATAACTAAAAAAATAATTGTCATTTAAAAGAAGCTTTCTAAAAAAAAGATAACGGGTACTAATTTAAATATAAATTAAAAAATAAGTAAAAAAAGAATTAATTTAAAAAAGAATTAGGAAAAAAAGAGAGCAAATTTATTAGGGCTCATGTGCAGGCCTCCTAGTAGACCCTTGTGACTAAGCCCTTAATTTGTTTTTATCTATAATTGTTGTCGGCCCCTAATTGTTTTTCAAATAGATAAAGCATTGTTTGATTTGTCTAGATTCCGGTTATTAAGGTGGTCAAAAAATCATATCTTAAATTGTTTTGACACAAAAACCCATTTTCCAACCCATATTTGAATTAAAAAAAACATCTATAAAACACTATAAAAACCATGATTAACCTATCTATAAAATTAAAAAAAAATACCTCAAAAACTGAAATCAACCCAAAACCAAAAGTCAACCAGAGCTCAAATGGAACTTCCTTAATCAAACTATTTGACATAAATATCATATGTTTTAGTTGTCTAAATCTATGTCAACAGTACTTTTCTTTCTCTACTACTGAAATCCAATAACTTCTCTCTCTCATCTCTCAATTAGGGAATAAGAGATAACAAAAATAAATTTTTATATCAAAATTAAATTGAAAAAATATTGAGGTACTGGAATTATATAATTTGCATGCATTTTAAAGTTTTAGAATCAAAGTGCATCTTTTGTGAAACTTATATCACGTGATTCATGTTTGACACCTCTTTTATTTTATTCCCTCTCTTTTTAATCTCACCTTTTCATAAAAAATCAAAAACAATTGATCTTCAATTATGACTAAATTATCAGGAAAAAAATTGAGAATCAAATTAAAAAATATGAAAATTGCATAACCTATTTATAATAATGCGTGAAAGGATGAATAATAGAGACTTCTACAGTGAAAACTCGTACCTTTTATAGTTATACTTAATTAAGAAGAGAATTACGAGGAGTGTGTTTTTCTATGTGAAATATTGCATTATTCATCATTTCAAACATTACTATGGATGAATTGTGCAAGTTTTTTGGTTTTTTAATTTGATTCTCAAACTTTTTTATCATGCAATTACATCTTTTGTGGGCTAAATTCAAGGGCAATTAAATAAATTTTGTTGGCCAAGAATGAAATTGAAAAATTAAGGACCAAACTAGAAAAGACATTATAAATAAGTGATGATTTTAAAGTTAATACAAAATGTTTAAAATTGGTCCTCATATTTTAGAAACAATAAATACTCAGTAACTTACTATTTTATTAATTTTATTTTGATATAAAAATCTATTTTTGTTATTTTTTTAGTTCTTGGTTTCAAAGATGAGAAAGAGAGGTACTCAGATTCCAATGATAAGAGAAAAATATTGTTAATGTCGACTTAGGCCACCAAAAGAATCGATCTTTGTATCAAATAATTTCATTTGACGAGAGAAATTCATATTATGTAATTTTTAACCTTCAAATTTCCTAAAAAAAACATATTTGAGCTTGGGAAAATCCTTGATTTTTAGAGGTCATGGATAAGTTTATCACGGATCCTAAGATTTGTTTTCTACATGTTTTGGGTTTAAAAAGGATTTAAAATGGGTTTTTAAGATAAAGATCCATCTGACTTGATTTTCCAGCTATCATAATTGCTGGATTTTAGAAAAATCAAAGGACATGTTGTTTGATTTATTTTTTTTCAAAAAAAAAGATGATGGTTGTTCACCCTAGATTGCAAGATAGAAAAAAGAAGCCAAGACACGCAAGCCCTGATGAATGAAACAGGCCTAACAACGTTTGATTTTTTTTAATTTTTTTTTAATTTTTTTATTTATATTTAGATTAATAACCCTTCTCTTTTTTTAATTTTTTTTATAGAGCCTCTTTTAAATGATAGTTATTCTTTGGCTCTTTTTTCCCCTATATATATATATATTAAGTATAAATATAAGAAAAAAAACATTATTTAATCCATTTAAGTTCATGACACGGACCACAAATTTGACAAGTTAATTCATAACACTAGAACTTTTTTTTTTAATTTTTTTTATTGATATCATTTTTTAATGTTTTTTTTTAAAAAAAACTCTAAGTTATTTTTCAATTAATATCACTCATCTTTGATTTGTTTTTAACGTTATTATTTAACATTTTTTGGATAAAGATTGTTTTTAAATTATTTTGTTTGTGTTTAATTTTTGAAGCAATTTTTTTAATTTATATATAATTTTTTTAATTTTTTGTATAAATAAATTTTATTTTTAAAATAAATAATAAATTTAAATATTCTTTTAATATGTATAATATTTTTTTTCTTTATTTTGTTGAATCAATTTAATATATATCTATTTCTATTTATAATACGAGAGGACTGAAATTCTTCCAAGCCCAACGTCAGGTCTCCCAGGGATTTTGAGCAGCACATTTAGGCTATCCTTCCCACATGCTATGCTCATTTTTTAAGCTGAAAGTGTGGTAACATGCTTCGTCAACGAGTAATGCCACAGTTTTAGCATGGTTTCATAAAGCTTCAGCAACACTACCTTGGTTTTTGAGATTTTTATAGATAAATCCTTTGATTTGGCCCAAAATTCTTTCATTAACTGACGTGCCTCTAGAATATCTCGTCTTCCGCATTTTATGTGAATGAAATTACCTCAAAGCCAAAGTAAAAGAAAAAAAGGCAGCTGAAGAGTGTGACGAAGTGTTGGTGATGCTAAGAGCGATAATGAAGAGATTGATAATAATTTAGACTCTGCCGATCTGTCTCTTGAAGCGGGAACCAGATATTATCGTGATGATTTGGAACAAGTTGTGGATGAAGATGATGACTGACTCGGCTAGTGATGTCGGTGATGCAGAGGTTTCGATTTTGACAAATGATGGTTTCAGTGGTTTTGACGAACGAAATAGAAAACTGCAGGCGCATCCCCATTTGCAGGTCTTGAGTATGGGCATTGACTAAACGAAGATGGTCCAGGAAAGAGGAAAAGGGAAAGACAGAACAAGTGTCAATCACGAAAGAAGGGAAGGTCGTCAGAACGAGTGCCTCCTTAACAATGCTGGCTTATGTGTACTGTTTGGAGCCTCCGAAAAAGATCATAGTAGTGTATAGTAGTGATTTGTTTTTTTTTTTGTCCACTTGGAAACTGAAAACTGATGCTCAGTCAAGTCCCCCACAAAAACTAGGAGTGATATTAATAAGTTAATAAATAAGCATAGCATGGCATCTAGCCGTCTAAGTCACAACTGGGTTAGCGAGCCTTGTCACATTCTATTGGTACGGATTATAGCAGTGTTACAATCACAATTCACCAACAACGCAACAATGGCCTTTGCGTCCCTGGTGGAGCTGGCTATAAAAATGACAAGTCAAAAACTACCTCAACTTCTTTAATGGACATGCATGCACAAGTAATATCTTACACGACTCACGATGACCAAGGTAAATCATTAGCTCTCAAGCATCTATCCAAGATGCACATTTATCTGCTGCTAAGTTGGAGAATAATGAACTTTTAATCGAGAGCAAAAAAGTGCACAAAACTTGTCAAATGACCCACCTTCAACGCTCTCTGCAACCTCTGGCACTTTCAGACAAAAAATTATTCTCTGATTTTAAACTTATGTTGGCACATTTTGTCGAAATAGAGACTCCCATTAGTAGCCATCTCCTTTGCTTGGGATGATGTGGAGGGGATTGTGTGATCATATAAAATGATTGTGTTGAACAATGATTATGACGAGAAAGTCGTATGATGATAAAAATTTGGTGTCTGAAAGTTTGGCTGGTTCACGTTGGGATATATCACGAAGAACTCCGGCATATCATTAGGGTTGCAAGGTCGGTTGGTTCAAGTTACTTGCAGTGTTCATGTAAGGAAAAACATCGTTGATGTGTAGTCACTGTCAGAATATTATTGATCAAAGTAATTTCTACGAACCAATTTGATGTCTGAAAATTACGTGTACCGAAATTAAGTTCTTCTTTTTGATCCATTAAAAAACAAGCTATCCATATACCAAACATGAAGAATTAATACTAACAAAAAAAAAAATACGATCGTTGCGTCTATGTATAACTTAGAAGCAAACATTTTGACGGTGATCTTTCAAGCTGGCTATTCTGTTTAACTTTTTTCAGTTCGACTTGACCAAGGAGAGATTTCGTAAAACCTTTCATTGACTGGATAATTTATTTAAGTCAGTCCCCCGTAAGAAAGAATCCCCAACAAGAATATGCATGAGTTAAACCATTATGAGAATCCTGAGTTAGCAGAAAACGAATTTTTTTATGTTGAAACAAGCCAACGAACCTTACAGTATCTTTTATATATACATGAATAGTACGTCTTAATAACATCTTTAGGAATATCTTCTAGTTATCGTAAATCTTCTAAAATCAGGAAGATCTTCAGTGAATCCCTATAAATTATAAGGGTTCTTGTTGTGTATGTGTGTGTAGAGATATCAACTACAAAACCTTTGTTTTTGACATGGACAGAGTCAACTCTACTTTCGTAGGAAATTAGAGCTGGGTTGTCTTTTTTGATCACATAATATTTTACTAGGTGCATATTGTTGCGACTAATATCCCTAGTCTTTCTTTTTTTGTCCTCTCTCTTGATCTTGCTCCTTGTTCATCTTAATGGCATATTCAATTACAAATAAAATAGGATCTGCTGCAGAAATAGACAAGTCTGGTTCTAGTACTCTGCCTTCTCTTCACATGCAAGATGTGTCTTCACTTATTACTCGAGAAAGACTTGACGATACCAGCTACATCAAGTGGTCCTTGAATGAGAAAAATAAAATAAGAGGCAGGAAGAGTTGGGGATTTATTCATGGAACTAAGGTTGCTCCAAAGAATAAGAATTCAAAGGAATATGAAGCTTGGGAGGATTAGAACTATATGGTTAAATCTTGGTTTCTTAATGCTATGACCAGGGAAATCAGGTCACTATTCATTCGTTCACCTACCGCCAAGGAGATTTGGGACACCATCAACTAGACCTACTCAGTTTGTCAAGATGCATCAAAGGCTTATCAATTATATTGTGAGGTAATATTTGTTCATAAAAATGGACGTTCTGTCATTTCTTATTCTGGAAAACTACAAAAAATATGGCAAGAATATGATGTTATTGAAGATTGCACGATGGAGTGTGCCAATGATATCAAGAGGTACACCAGAAAGGTTAATACTCAATTTGTATATGTTTTCTCAACTGATCTTAATTCTCGTTTGGATGGGATACGTGGTCGTGTTCTTGCTACCTTACCACTCCTAAATCTATAGATTGCTTATGCCATGATTTATGTAGAGGTGAATCGTCAAGATGCCATGCTTGGTGGAGCTTGTAAGTGCACTCATTGTAATGGAGTAAATTATGTAATTGATACATGTTTCAAACTCCATGGTCCAGATTCGCATCCTAAGGGTAAGACTGGTTCTTTCAAGTCCTTTAATCCTGAGGCAGAGGATTCGATTTCAAATAGCCATTTAGTCACTGCTGAAACCTTCGTTGCCAAGATAGGTCTAACAAACTCTACCCATGAATCTCTTTCTTGAACCATAAATTAAGTTGTTAATCATATATTTATTCCAAAATAATTGTTACAAATGCCAATGGTAGTGGAACTGTTCTTTCCCTCTTTATTTCATCGTCAAACCGTAACCTTCTCTGTTAGCAAAATATCCAAGTCTCATAATTGTTTTGTTTTGTTTTTCCCACTCATTGTATTTTATGGAACATCCATACCAATGAGAGGATTGACAGTGGTAAAAGAAGAGGAGACTTGTACTATTTGGATGGCAGATCTCAGCAGCCTACTAGAAAAACACCAGCAATTGTTATGAGTGACACTGTGCTGACATCAAAACAGAAAAAGATTTGGATTTGGATTATTTAAAAGACTATTTCCATTATTGTTTAATGGTTATAATCTTTCTGATTTTGTGTGTGAGACTTACGTAATGGCAAAAAATTATCATACTATTTTTTATTCTAATGACAATAAAATTGATGCTCCATTTTCATCTGTTCACTCTGATTTTTGAGAATCTGTCGTGCTCCTCCATGAATAATGGCATAAAATGATTCGTTACTTTAGTGGATGATTACACTCAAATAACTTGGGTGTATTTACTGAAACATGACAGTGATGTTTGTGCAATTGTTTTTTTTATCAGATGGTACTCATATAATTTAGTTTTTCTATAATGGATGTTCGTTCTTCTGATAATAGAGGAGAGAATTTGGAAGAAAGAGCGACTCAATTTATGAATTCATATGGCATTTTTTATAAAAACATCGTATCCAGGTTTTTCATGTCAAAAATAGGTTTTTCATGTCAAAAATAGAGTTATTAAAGGAAAAAAAAATAGGTATTTGTTAGAGGTCACTAGGTTTTTATTTTTTTATTTTTTATTTTTTATAATTTAAAGTGTTTGGATTAACTTACATATATTATAATTAATTTTTAAATTTTTAAAATATTTTATAAATCTAATAAGCAGATAAAACCCCAATAAATAACAAACATATACAAAAATTAAACTTGAATATAAAGAAAAAAAACAGATTCCTTTCTCTACGGGGCCCCATTTTACGGGGTGAGGCCTTGATGTTTGTTGTTTGTATAATTAATCACACCATCTAGTCTTTTGAAATTTAGAATGCATTTGGATGTGATCTCTGAACATTGTACACTTTTTTAAGTTGTTAAATTTTAACCTTGTATCTTTGCCTGTGTTGTATATTGTCACTTGCACGCATATCAACGCAAAAAACTTGATTCACGAGCATTGAAGTGTCTATTTGTTAGACACGGCTCCACTCAAAAGGGCTATCGATGTTATCATCCTTCTTCTAAAAGGTTTTTCATGTCTATGGATGTCATATTTCATGAATTACATGAGCTTTTCTATGCCACAATGATCATTGATTTATCACTTGAGGGGAGGAGCACACAAGTTCCAAATCACATTGATGAGTATATATGTTCTTTTCATAGACCACCTCATTATAAGAACTTTAGCTCGAGAAGTCGAATCAACCTCAGTTTAATTTGTAGATGAAAGATGTAAAGAACAAAAGTCAAGTGCAAACGAAAGATGTGAAGAGCAAGAACGAGTCCATTATAGTACAATACTCCTAGTTATCCATTAATCGAATCCTCTATGGGAAGCTCACTAGGAATTTTCTGATTCCATTCCTTCTTCTGATTTCATTCTTGTTGGTTCTAATATTCATAATAATGATAGTAATACTAATTTATTCTAATATCATCTTCCATCTCAATCTAACCATGGTTAACCACTAGCTAAATATGAACCTGGCCCTGAAGCTAAAGTGAAATATCTTATAAGTAATCATGTGTCAATTGCAAAATTGTCCAAGTTATATACATCATGTGCATTTCAATTATCCTCGGTCTCTATTTCTAGTAACACGCAATATGTTTTAAATTCTGTTTATTTGTTGGAAAATAGTTTTTTTAAAGTAAATTCTAAAAACATGAATTATTTTATGATGTTTGATGGTGTAATGAAAAATAAGTTGGAAAACATTTTCCAGTATTTGGTTATATCATGAAAAATAAGTTAGAAAATAACTTATTAATATTTTATTTTTTTCAAGTTTATTAAAATAACGAGAAACAAATCTTACAAATTAAAAGGTTGAATGAAAATGAAATTGAAAAAAAATATAATTTTATAAATTATCTCAAATAAAATAAATAATAATCAAAATAATAGAGATTAAATCTAAAAAATAAAAAAATAAAAGATGAAGAAATTAAAATAATAATAATTAACATTTCATAAATTATTTCAAATAAAATAAATAACAGTCAAAAGAATGAGGATCAAATTTGATAGATAAAATATTTCAATAAAAAAATGATAAGAAAAAAACAAGTAACAATTATAAAAATGAAAACCAAAGTTAATATAAAAATTAAATTTTAAGAGATAAAATTGAATAATATATATATATATATATATATCAATCAAAAGATTGAGGATCAAATTTGATATAATAAGTAAATAATATGATATTTCTAAACTTTTCACAACTTCTGGAAAGTGTTTTCTTCCTAAATTTTCTAGGAAAACACTTTCCTAGAAACCAAGTCAAATTTTCATTTGACTGGAAAGTGTTTTCTGTTAACCAAGTTTTTTAATGACAAACAAACACAATAAAGTTTGAAAAGTGACTTCCTAAAAATTACTTTCTAGAAAATAAATATGACTTTAAAAAATTCTCTGTGGTTCGTGGTTTATGCAAAGAAGAAATGGATATACTAGAGAAAAATGGCATTTAGGGACTGGTTTCTTTGCCTAAGAAAATTGTGGGGTGTAGATGGATGTTTACTATTGAAGACAAAGCATATAGAATTGTTGAGAGATATAAGGCTCGGGCAAACATGAAAGGTTATAAGAAAATTTTTCACCAATTGTAAGAGTACATCTATCATTAGAAGCCAGCCAAGAATGGCCACTTCTTTAGTTTGATGTAACAAATGCTCTTTTATATTATGACTTAACTTAAAAGGTGAAAAGGTATATATAGAACCTCAATATATTCAGGTACAATAATATGTTATATGGATTAAAGCGATCTCGAGGAGCTTGGTTGGTAGATTTAACAAGTCTACAAAGAATTTTGACAATAAATAAAGTAATTTAGATCACACTTGGTTTTTAAAACATAAACAAGGTAAAGATACTACTTTAATTATCTATATTAATGACATGGTAATGACAAGTAATGATAACGATGAGATTTTTAAGCTACATCAGTATTTAGCTTCCGAGTTTAAGAAAAAAAAACAATTTGGGATTGAGCTAGCTTGATCAAATCATAGTGTTTTCTTATCACAATAAAAATACATCCTTGATTATATGAGACAAGAATGCTTAGATGTAAACCAATTGAAATTTCCATTGAGTAGAATCATAAGTTGTTTCACTGTTCAAGCTCAAATTCAACACATAAAGGGAGATATCAATGGCTTATGGGAAAGCTAATTTATTTATCTCATACTAGACTAAACATTGCATATACATTAACTATAGTGAGTCAATTCATGCATGCTTTACAAAAGCCTCGTATAAATGCTGTAAAACATATATTGAGATATTTAAAGCTTCATATAAATATTGTAAAACATATACTGAAATATTTAAAGCATGCACCTGGTAAAGGATTATTGTTCACAAAACATGTTTATTCAAAGGTAGAAGGGTATACTGATGTTGATTGGACAGGCTCCGCTAATAACATATGATTTAATTCAGGATATTTTACTTTTATAAGTGAGAATCTTGTAACCCAGAGGAGCGAAGAACAACTAGTAGTAATAAGATGAAGTGCCAAAGCAGAGTATAGAAGTATGGTTTTTAGGATATATGAGCAACTGTGGATGAGAAATATGTTGAATGACTTGGAATTTAAACCAAAAGAGGCAATGAATCTATTTTGCGACAATAAGCCAGCAATAGAAATTGTTCATGATCCTATTTAACATGATTGAACAAAACATGTGAAAATAGAAAGATACATACACTTGTAATATCAATAAAAATAATTAGAGATATTCTCTACAAAACCTTTGTTTTTGATATTTTATATATAGGATTTAGCAATGCGATTATGTTTATCTACAAAACCTTCACTTGGATATGAATAAGTAGACTGGTAAAGGCTGGCTGGCTGATAAATTGTCCACGGATTCAACTCCCCTACCGCTTGTTCAACGGCTACCTTTTAGAGATTTTAACTAGTTAATGATAGAGTGCAAGATTAGAAAGCAGAATGAGATTCGGAATTGAAACGGAGTCTTAATTAGACACAATTAAGAAGATATTTAATTTCAAAAATATTCAAAAGAAATTAAACATAGCCAAGTTGATGCAAGAAACGGGTGGTGTGACTTTGGTTCTAGGAAGTGATAAGATTGATTGAGAAATAACACCGCCCCCTTGCTCAAATTATAGGATTGTTGAACAACAACCCCTTCTTTCCGTTAAACCAGCACTAGTTGCCTTGTAGGACTACCAGCTTTCGCCTTTGGACATTTCAACACCTTATTACATAAAAGAAAACCAAGACCAAGCAGCCAGCGTGTTTACTTTGAAGTCAAATTCTACATCACGTGTGTCTTTTGATGATTCATGGTCCCCTCCGAGGAGAGTCCAAGCTCAGTTTCTAAACATGACGAAGCTCTTTTTTGGAGTGAATGGATAGAGATGATTACAGCAGAGCCCCTCCTATTTTGGAATTTAGCAGGGCAGAGTCGGATTGGAGAAGGAAAGTGATGATGGAGCATTGTGAGGTTGTGGGATTTTGTGTTTCATTTCTATGAAAATACTGGGGTTTGTGGAAGACAGAAAGTGACTAAAATCATATAGCCTTCTTTCTTGTGGTAAATTTTTCTATCGAGAGACATCCCTCTCCAAATTCCAAGTCCCACACCACGGCACATGGAGATGATGCATGTTACGGTCCCAAACTTGAAATTATGAAGCGAGAGTGCACTTTATTGTCAAAGAAGCAGAGTAATTCCAAGAAATGAAACAATATTACCTTAAAATTACTTACTGTCAAAGAAGCTTGGATTGATGCTGATGCTGTGGATTTTGTGGATGGGGTGGAAATGCAATTGCAACTATTTGAAAAGTGAGGTTAATATGAGATAATTTGTGTTTGGTATTGTAGTAATTTTTATGATTGTGGTTTAAAAAAAATTGTTGTATAAAATGTATTTTTAGTTGAGATTGATATGATATTTATATATGTTTGGTTAAGGCTGTGAATAAAATTGAAATTGAATAAAAAATAATTTAATGTATTTGGTTAATAATGCTTTTTAAATTGAGGTTATAAAATAAGCAATATATATATATATATATATATATATATATATATTAATATTGATGGTTTTAAAATTAAATATTGTAAATTAATTATTATTATTATATCATGAAATAAATAATACTTTATATAAATATTTTGTATGATTCCATTAAACCATCTATAATTCCATTATATACAAAATTCATCTAATAATAACTATAATTTTCATAATTTGTTGAGCGTGTAATAAAATTAGATAAAATATTATCAGGTATAAATATTATTCATATCACAGTATCACAGTACAAGTGAATTTAATTCACTCTAGATTAGTTTAAAAAAATATTAAAAAAATAAATAAACAAAAAAAATTATTCACATGAATAGTGCAAGTTAATTGCAATTCACTTGTGAATAATGCAAGTGAATTACATTGTTTACTAAAACATTGTTCAAAGAAAAATAGCTTGGAGCTGCTTTGGCAAAACCGTGTTTCAAATGTGAATTATAGCAGACTCCATTAAAAATAAATTGTGTTTTTATATTAATAAATATTTGTTTTGTTGTGAATGTTTCAAACACAAAAATAAGCACACAAACAAACAGACTATTAAGATAAGTTTAAAATTGTGTTCTAAACAGTGTTTTATAAAAAAAATAGCATAGGATTAATTTTTTTATATATATTTTCAGATTGTTTATGTTAAAAATAATTTATAAAAATAATAATATTATTATTATTTTAATACATTTCAAAACATAAAAATATAATTGCTAATAAAAAAAATAATATTTGTGTTTATTAGAAAAGAATAAGGGGAAAAATAAAGTTAGTTTTTAATGAACTCGACTGAGTCCAGATTTACCAAAACTTTGAATCTAACTGTGACTCTCATGCTGCCAAAATCGGCAGTGCAATATTCGAATTATGGTAATTAATCAAGGGGGGGAAATGCATGAAAATCAATGAGTTGCCTGAATGCTTGGATCTTTAGTTGAACTATCACTAATTACCATGACTTCTGTCAGATTTAATATTATTTTTTTTGTGGTAGTTGCTCGCTGTTGTCACAGATTGGTAGTGGTTCAGAGAAATCAGCAGAGGGGTAGTAGTGTTCTGTTCTATCACGAGGCCAGTGGGAAAATTCGAAGTGACGTATCTCGAACTGTTTCCATAGGCAGACGGGGACCCATCTCCAGAACCGAAGGTCTCTCTGTTCAATTATTTGTCCAGGTTCACTTTCAGTACAACAGTGACATCTGCTAGTGTCGATTCGAAATAGAATTGCAGAGTTGCCATGGCATTAAGTAAGATGTTGAAAGTTTAAACACAGAGTTAACAAAATAAAAGGTGCATGCATCCGTCGAATGCGAAACAGGAACAGAGTGCAGGATATATATATATCACTTGAAATTGTTATTGAAAGATTATTAGGTTTTTCTTCTCAAAATTACCCGTTCTTGTCTTATCTCTACTCTTCAGCTCATGCCAGGCTGAAAAGGGTTTTTTTTAATTATTATTATTATTAATTGAAAAGGGATCGTTCCAGAAAGCATGGGATCATGAGCTAATCTGGAGAGAAAACTCTTCACAATTTCTTTTCGTGGGAGCAACTGTGTTTGAGGTATTGGTTTTTCCGAATAATATCAGATGAAGGGATCTCCTCGAATCTCCTTTATGACCATTGAGCTAATCTGGAGAGAAAACAGGTCACTGACCCAATTTTACTACCATCCTTAAGCTCGACCCGAGATATTTAGCCTCAAATTTTATTTTTATTTTTTTTCTGGGTGAAATGACTAGAACATTTTAAATCAATGGTGTGATAAATTCTTTCAACATCTTTGCTATATTCTTTGTCAGGATAGTGTTTTATTATTAAAATCCCATCTTATCTCTGCTTTTCCGTACGTATTAATATAATCGGACACAGGATTCTACGAGCAAAATGCTAAATTGGAAATGAATACATATATCCTCATTAAAAAAAAAAAACAAAAAATAAAAAGAGTACCTAATTTCCTCTGGAAGATTGGTAGTTGTTGGGAAAACTCGGAACAATCAGACATCATGGTGCTGATCACCTCTTGCTTTAAGCAAAATATAAAGAACGAAGATTGGAAGCGAAAAGAAATGTGCATCTCGTCGGAAAATGGAAAATCTAGGCACGAATTAGTTTAACGGCGAATACCTTTCTAGAGTAGGCATGAATGCCAGAACTTGTTAACATTAATTTCTTGCCGAATTGGTCCTAAAGTTTTGTTTATAGACCGAGTCGTTATCTGAGGACACCGAGTCGAGATGGATGATGTGAAGACGGCAGACTTGGGCAGGCACTTTTCCCGTCAACGGTTACTATCATGTTACTATAATTGTAATTATAAACATTAAAAAAAAAAAACTAGAAGGGGAGAGGATTCTGCTCGCAATTGAATTTCATCGTGTACATGAGGTTTATTTTGAAATTGTATTTTACATTTTTTTTAATTTATTTTTTATTAAATTATCTATATTTAATGACTGTATTGTGATTTTAACAAATTAGCTTAATCTATTCAATTCTTTTTATTTTTTCTTGATTTATTTTTTTATATAGTTTAGTTCTTCAACATTGAATTGATTTGAAATAAAATTTTGTGATTTATTTCGGTTTATTTTTATGATATTATCTTTGTTTCATGGCGATTTAATTCAGGTTCACTCGAGTTGTTTTTTTCATTAATTTCTTTTTCAATCTTATCTTTCAATATTAAATTGATTGAGAATTAAAATTCATAATTTATTTTAATTTGATTTCTATTAGTTTATTTTAATCTCATTATTCAGGTTGTAAGTTTAACATATTAATCATGAATAACTCAAGTTATTTTTTTTCTCTTTTTAATTAATTTTGTTTTTAATTTTATTTTTTAACACTGAACTTGATTGGAAAGTAAGTTTTATAATTTGTATGATTTCATGATCCGGCATATAAATCGACAAGTTAACTTGTATTAACTAAAATCGATTCAATATATTATTATCTCTATATTTATAAAAAAATTTATCTAAAATATTTATTTTGAATTAAACTATATTTTTATTAATTTTTTAAATTATATTTAAACTTGCTAAAAAAAACCAGGTCACGGTGGATGATTCCCCCACACAACTTATTTTTTTTACTAGGAAAATTATTAACAATATCTAAGATAATGCTACCAGGTCAAAGTGGATCCTTCCCCACACAATCTTACACGGGTTAAAAAAAAAAAAAAGTGTACAAGCTGTCCTTTTTCTTTCATTGTATGATAATGCTACCGTTTTGCTATATAAAATAAATCCCGCTCTGTAGTGTATGGTTGATTTCGACATGTCTATCTTGAGTGGCAGTGGATTTGCTTAACAGCATGCAAGCTCTGAAGGGATTACAACTTGTAACTCAAAAAATTATTAAGTGTAGAGCGAGCACCTTTCAACTTTTTGCCCTCTTAGTTTTCCTTTTCTTTTTCTTTTGAAGAGCATGCCTATTTATATAACCTAACTAATTCATCAAGTTGATCATGCCATGATTATGATTTCAATGACTAGAACATTGATCGACTCAATTAAAATCTGATTGATTCCATTGAAATTTGATTGACCTGATAAGAACATGTAAAAAACTGGTTGGATAAACAATTTAACTTAAAAAATAGAAAGTAAAAACCAAATTGCTTAAAAATAGAATTTTAACATTCTATTTTTTTATTAACTAAAAATGCCTATTAGACCACCCACTTCAAGGTACAACCCTAATCAGACGGCGCTTATTTACGCAGTAAGGTAGCTTTTTAAACAAATTATATAAATAATTTTTTTTGGTAACATTAAAACACAAATTATTGTATATGTGGATCCGTTAAAACCACAGTTTCATGAGAAGTAGTTATTAGAGCGTGTTTGAGTGAGAGGTGTGGTTAGTGTTTTTTTAAAAGCTACTATACATTTTACTAAAAGTATATATTTTTTATTTTAATTTTTATCAAATAAATTTCATACGTGACAAAATTATAGATAAGTTAATAAAATAATAAGTATTTTGTGAATTAATTCACTTGGATACTGTTCACTTTAAGAAGTAAAGAGTGCCAGATAAGTTAATTCATTTATGCACTGTTTATGTGAATATTGGCTAGAAAGATTTATCTGGTCATTATTCACGTGAATAGTATCTCAAATATTCATTGGATCATATCTGACCTGGTAAAATATTTTTTTTAAATTATTTTTTATTTAAAAAATTAATATTTAATATTATTTAATAATACTACATAAATTAAAAAAATATCGCATAATAACATAGCATTTGCGGAATTTGATTGCAATTTCAATTTTGTTTCTAATGATATTTTATCTGATTTTATTGCATGCTCAAAATATCATAAAAACTATAGTCCTTATCAGATGAATTTCATACGTGACAAAATTATAGATAAGTTAATAAAATAATAAAAATATTTAATACAAAGTATTATTTATTTAATAATGTAATAATAGTAGTTAAACCTATAATATTTAAATTAAAAATCATCAATATTAATATATATCTTTTTTAGTTATTTTATAACCTTAATTTAAAAGATATTTTTACCTAAATATATTAAATTATCTTTTATTCAACATCAATTTTAACCAAATATATATAAAATGATGATATAAAACCTTGATAAAAATGCACTTTTAAGTACTAATCAACATGATGACATAGCATTTGCGGAATTTGATTGCAATTTCAATTTTGTTTCTTATAAAAACTGCCACAGTACTAAAAAGACTCTAATATTTAGCTATTAGACCACCCACTTCAAGGTACAACCCAAATTAGTGTTTAGCTATGAGACGAACCTAGCTATGATACCAACCCATCAAGGTACAATCAGGATTAGTGTTGTTTGCTTGGAACCAGCTAGACTGGTCACCAGGTTACCAATATGATGATGTCAACCTGCTGGTCTTTATTTAAGCAACTCCAGCCTCCCACTTATGGCTGCATCCCCCACTTCAAGTTCGCATGGCTGCATGAGTTTATCCAAAATAAGGCTACAACACTAGCACTGCTTAGCTTAAACCAACTCTTTGTCTCTCCCTCTCTTTGTTTAGGCGTATAGATCATGTCTGCAGGTCTAAACTCAGAAAGGGATGTCAATCCTAGCCAACCCACAACAGAGAAAACACTAGCAGATTTTGATCCTGTAAAGAAACCAAAAAGAAACAAATATGCTTTTGCTTGCGCAATCCTAGCTTCCGTGGCTTCAATCTTACTTGGTTATGGTGAGGAGTCAATTTTCTCTCAAACAATTATTTTCATCACTTGGAATACTGCTAGTGAAACTAGCTCTGTTAACACTCAACGAAGAGTGATACTTGCAGCAAAAAAGATTTTCTTTTTTTTTCCAAGAAAATACTTCTTTACATTGAACTTTGATCTTGCCTTCATGTTTTGCATTATCCTAACAACTTGTTTCACAACATGTATATTTGGTGATAGATATCGGAGTAATGAGTGGAGCCAAGGACTACATCCAAACTGACCTTAAACTCAGTGACGTGCAAGTAGGATTACTTGTGGGAACTCTCAATTGGTACTCTCTTGTTGGCTCAGCCGCTGCTGGCGTGACCTCGGACTGGATTGGTCGTCGATACACTATTGTGGTGGCAGGAGCCGTTTTCTTTACTGGAGCTCTGCTCATGGGATTTTCCACAAATTATGCATTTCTCATGGTTGCTCGCTTTGTAGCTGGTATTGGTGTCGGTTTTGCCCTCATGATTGCCCCTGTTTACACCACTGAAGTTTCGCCAGCTTCTTCTCGTGGATTTCTCACCTCATTCCCAGAAGTAAGTATTCATATACGTTTTTCCAAAAGAAATTGTTGTTTTTTAAGGCCATTGCTTTGCAATTTCTTTACTAGACAAGAGAGAGACTAAAGAAGAAGTGCAAATAGAATGCTATTTTTACTAATTTAATTTCCAGTTTCTTAAGAGTATTGAATTCGTAGTTATGTACCAAAAATGGATGTAAGACTCGCTAATACCCCTAAAATGTTTAGTTTGAAATACTAATTAAATCTTAATACACGCACAAGAATCCCACTTCTAGCAATTTTAATGTCAAAAGACCTTTCAAGAATATATGGGGAATAATTGATATTAACATGACTTCTGTGACTCTGTTTCTGGTGTAGGTATTCATCAATGCTGGGATCTTACTAGGATATGTATCCAATTATGCTTTCTCTAAGCTCCCAACTAACCTAGGTTGGCGAATCATGCTTGGAGTTGGAGCAATTCCTTCAGTTTTCTTAGCTTTGGTTGTTTTTGGCATGCCCGAGTCTCCACGTTGGCTAGTCATGCAAGGTCGACTCGGTGATGCTAGGAAAGTTCTTGGCAAAACCTCCGACAGTAAAGAAGAATCTCAACAGAGATTGTCAGAGATAAAAGAAGCCGCCGGAATCCCTCAAGATTGCAACGATGACGTTGTCCGTGTGCAGAAAAAGAGTCACGGCGAAGGTGTTTGGAAAGAATTATTCATTTATCCCACACGTCCTGTTCGTCACATCCTGCTTTGTGGGATCGGTATTCATTTCTTCCAACAAGCTTCAGGAATAGACGCGGTCGTTTTGTACAGTACCAACATCTTCGAAAAGGCCGGAATCACATCATCCAATGATAAATTACTGGCAACTGTAGCGGTTGGATTCACCAAGACCGTTTTTATCTTAGTGGCCACTTTCTTACTAGATAGGATCGGGCGACGGCCGCTGCTCCTAAGTAGTGTTGGTGGTATGATACTATCCCTAGCAACCCTCGGATTCGGGCTGACAATAATTGATCATTCACATGAGAAACTACCATGGGCAGTTGCATTATCAATCGCTATGGTGTTAGCTTTTGTTGCATTCTTCTCCATAGGAATGGGACCAATAGCTTGGGTTTATAGTTCAGAGATTTTCCCGTTGAGATTACGCGCTCAGGGGACAGGTATGGGAGTGGCCGTGAATAGAGTGACGAGTGGGGTAATATCTACAACTTTTATTATGCTATACAAGGCTATATCTATCGGTGGGTCCTTTTTCCTGTTCGCAGGAATTGCAACAGTGGCTTGGGTATTCTTTTTTGCATGTTTTCCTGAGACACGAGGAAGAACCTTAGAGGACATGGAAGTGCTTTTTGGTAATTTTATCAGCTGGAGGTCTGCTTTAAAGGATGAGCAGAAGGAGGGGGAAGCTCACGGTGGAAATGATGGTCAAATCCAGATGGGAACTAAAGCTTAAGAATAGTGTGATAAATGTATCTCTTCTTCCTCTTCTTCTTCTTCTTCTTTAATAAATGTATCTCTTCTTCCTCCTCTTCTTCTTCTTTTCTCAAGATGTTAGATTAGTTTTTCTTTCCTTTTTTTGGTTGGGAAGGATGGGAGACTGGAGCTAATAATGCTTGAGATGGTGTGAAGATGAGAAGCTTGTGGACGTTCATCGAAAAGAAGAAGAACAAAAATCAGATATCTAATGAATCAAAAAGATAATATAGTGAACAACCCTTCTTTTTATCTTAAATACTTCTCGCAATTAGCTAATTATGGGAACAGTAATGTGTTCGGAAAACAGAATTCACCGGCTTGTGTCTAAAAAGATGGACGGTACCTGTCAATTATTGGAGATTGAGATGAACATGTAAAAAATGAGCTTCTTGTAGTGGCCTTGGATTGGTTGATACCTGCCATATAATTGGGTTCCCTTTTATTCAATGGTACGCGTTGTCTTCTTCTGTTTTACTTGTCTACACATTTCCCCTTCCTACATGACAAAGAAAACTGGATATGTGAGTGGTCGGTTCACGTATTTGAATAAGTGGTTCCTTTTCTTGGATAGATTGCATGAACTTGAATTACTTGCAACCATGGCTACAGGGATCTTTCCTTTTCTTTATTATCCTTTTTTCCTGCTGTTTTGATTTTATTGATTATATAATCTTTTTTTATTTAGGTTGAAATGCACCGAAAACAACGACTTAGAAAAGGTGGTCCAGTTATAATTGATAATATCCTAAAATCTAAAATGTATAAATAACATGTTATTTAGTATTTCAGATGGTGATTAATTAATACATTCAAGTATTTGGATATATTCTTCTTAATTTAAGAAACTCTAGACTTATGAATAGTCTCAATCAGGGGAATGTGATTCTCCCATAATAAAATCAATATATTTATAATAAATATATTAAATAACTTAAATCAATAAATAATTTAAAAGAGCATTGTAAAGATATTTGTTATTAAGTTTTAAATTGATTAATACTTTGAAATCTATATATCTTTATTTAAGAGATAAAAAGTTATACTATTTTACTTGGATGGCTCATGAGGTATTTATACCCCTGAACCTTGTTGTTTTCAAAGAAAAAAAAACTAAAAAATTATTTGTTTTCAACGATATTTATGGAAAATAAATATATCTTACATATCATTATTGAGATAATAAGTATGATAAGTCTCTTAAAAGACCTTATATACACCTATAAGTTAACCATTATAGTTTATTATGTCTTTAATATCTTTATTATAGAAAGTCATCCACGATTAAGCATATAACCTTAGAATTTAGTAATGTTCAAATTCTTTATATTTAACATGTTCATCTGATACATATTATCTTAAGCTTAGTTGACAACCAAACACTACTTTGAATTTGACATATTTATCGGATTCATTTTATTTAAAATGATTTTTATTTATAAAAATATTAACTAAAAAGTTAACTTATGCGATGATGATTATGTAACCTAATTTTTCTGGTTATAAAATTAGGATAATTTCAATTTTTTCATTTATAACAATTCTAAATTAGGACGTAACACACCTAACATAGAAAAATAATCAATTTTTCAAGAATAGGCTTTTCATTGAAATCACTTGGAAAAAAATCACTTTCCAAAAAATAGGATTTGGAACTGCATAATATAATTCTTAATGTAATTCTGTTTAGCAAATTATATTTCTATTATATGGACTACAAGAATTTTTTAAATGTATGCGAGTGTTGACAATTTCTATTACATGGACTACGGAGAATTTTTTGAATGTATGAAAGTGTGGTAGTTCCTGTTTTTGGATGCATTTTACTTGTACAAGCATCAAATTAATATATTTTTTTAGTATTTTTAATATATTTTTAAATAAAAAAACTTTTAAAAAATACAACACACTATAATACAAAAATCAGAAAGACTTGCTAACGCAATTATCAAAACGAAATGAGATAAAATAAAATAAACGATTAAGGTGGTGGTATGAGCTAGATGCACATGGGCTTTATTGGGCTGCATGTCATGGATCACCGTGGATCTTCCGTAACAAATAGGGTAAACCAAGCAGCTGCTTATTCTTGGAATGAGAGAGATCGAGGTGAGTTTATCCATCCCCTCCTACATAATGTAGAAAGGATAGCCCCATATAACAATTCCTTCATGTGTCCAGCCGCATTATATAGCATGCCAATTAAACAGTCAACAACACAAAGCTGGCAAGGATAAGAAAAATATTGAAGATTGCTTGAAAGGAAAGGAATCTCAAAGTCCCAGGATGTTTCAAGAGAGAAAGGTGCGGGGTTTCGTGGCTTGTTTCTTGTGCGTAACGAATAGGGTAAACCATGCAGCTGCTTATACTTGGGCATGAGAGAGATAGAGGTGAGTTTATCTATCCCGTCCTACATAGTGTAGAAAGGATAGCCCGTATAACAATTCCTTCATGTGTCCAGCCGCATTATATAGCATGCCAATTAAACAGTCAACAACACAAAGCTGGCAAGGATAAGAAAAATATTGAAGATTACTTGAAAGGAAAGGAATCTCAAAGTTTCAAGAGAGAGAGGTGCGGGGTTTCGTGGCTTGTTTCTTGTACTGGCAACGAGAGAACCATGAATTTCATTATGCATAGGATCCACTAACAGTATTCTTACAAACCGCACCAGTAATCCACCACCAGGTTACAAGGACTCAATTTTTAGAATTTTGCCGTTTTCCCAATATTTACCTCATCTCTCTGAAGTGCAAACCCCTTGAAAAAATCACAGCTGTTAACCTACACAACAATTACAAAACTACAAGTAATCATCTACATTCACAATTGACTCTTTACGTTTCTATTTACTTCTCAATGCCCTGTTGAATATATTGTATCAAGTCATAGCCAGCAGTGGTCCACTTATTGTAGGCATCTGTGCACACACGGATCATGAAATTGGCAGCTTCACGCTCGCTCATCTCAGGGTGAAATCTCCTGCGAAGATTTCCGATTGGGTCACCCCTACTGAAGCAAGGTAATCCACTGTCAAGCATCAACATCACAGTGTTGATTATCCCATCCATGTAGCGGCGGGCCGCCAGGTACCCCTTCACACACAAGCTGTTGACAAATGGTGGGAAACCAAACACTCAACCTCTCAGAATCCTTGTCCATGAAAGCAGATACAAGAGAGAATATCCAAAAACAAGCACCAGTCTTACCTTACAAATTGCAACCAAGTTTCACTCTTCATAACACCAGAGGGATCTAGTAATTGAGTCATCTCATGGCTCAGCTTGAAGTGCGCACTCTCAAAGCGCATGTTTCCACCAGGTGATGTTTCCAAGATAAAACCAAAATCAATGTGGACAAGCCTCCCCACGCTGCATTGGCATGACGATGTGGACAAGCCTCCCCACACTGCATTGGCATGAATGGCAGTGTTAAGGTGTCAATCTTCTCTCAAAATCCTAAACCTAATATTAAATTCTAGGTTTTCAAGAACTGGTTGTATTAGCTAAGCTACAAGGTAAAATAAGCGATCAGTCGAGATAGTAAATGAATAGACGAGATAAAATAAAATTAATGACTTCGTTGAAGTGTGTTTGGAATTATGATTATTTTTTTCACTTCCCCCCCTTTCCTTTCCATGTTGACTAGGATTGCATGTTTATGCATGAATGAACTAACATGACTCCCCACCCATTACAGTCAACAATTACTTTCCATAAAAATAGAAGAATAAAAAGAAGTGTACTTGTCAAAAAGAAGATTCCCATTGTGTCTATCCTTCGGCTGAAGTAGAAGACTGGCAACTGCATAACCAGCACTGCTAATAATAAAATTCTTGCGTGCAGCTTCAAAACTAGGAGAACCGACAGGCCCATAATCCTGTTGAAAGATCTCATACAAACCGCCATCTGTTGTTTCACCCATCTGACTTCTGCTTCGTGTATTAGGCACAACCTGTGTGATTAAACATGGTTAGTAACATATAAGCAATACACATAAAACATTACAGAAGATTCTTTTAAAACAGCATATATAATTAGGATGGTAGGTTGAGCCTTGCCACATCAAAAGGGAATGGAAGGACTAATATTTTGGGAAGTCTGATGTTTAGAGATTGGCTATTAGTCTTGAATTACAAAATTACCATTTCTGGAATGGCATTCCTAACTCTATATGAACATAACTTGTTGGGACTGCATTCCACTCTAAATGGCAAACTGTGCTCTTGCTCTCATTCTGCATATCATATTGAGCTGTATTCCAGGAAACATTGCACCAGACAAGCACAGCTAAAATAAAGGCTACAGACAAACACTCACCTCAATTATACCTCTCTCTGAGCCAGTTGGGAGGACACCATAAGGAAACAAGTAGAGATTAACTCCAACTGCTTCAAATATATCTCTAAGGAGTGCTATCACTTGAAGGGCAAGAACATCCTGTCGACAATCATCTCCTACCTTGAAAAATGGAAAATGTCAATTAAGCCATCTATTATCACACCGCTTAAATGAGAACCAAAACATAACACTGAAAAAATTTAGTTCACAAAGGAAGACACATTTTACTATCATCCATGCCATTTATTCCATTCAAATCCAAAAGAATTTTTGCAAGCCTCATTAAATTATGTGATCAGGAACATAACATGGCCTGAAAATGGGAAACCCCTTTAGATAAATAATACAAGTGCATATGGCTCATCATGTATATGAATTTGTTAATATCAGTGTCATTGGTGGTACATTCTATAGGGGATTTTATAACTAGAGTTTTTTTGGGTCCAATAAGAATTTTAGTTACAGTGATCTATTCACAATCATACCTTGAAAATGCAAGCTTGGGGTTTTACATCATTCCAGTCCCCACACCTATCAACCACATTAAATGTCACCATAATGGGAACTTTAGCTGCAGATTGTAAAGGTATTCCACTATCCACCCGGATACCCCTCACAAGCTTGTTAGGAGCAGTTGGTAGGTAAAGGTCTTCCCCCTTCAATTCAATTTTCTCCAACTCCCTATTGTTGCAAGCCAAAGGGCAACATCAACAGCAAGATACAAGCCATAAACAGATTGAGCTTAGGCATTAAGGTAGCTTTGGATTATTGTCACGAGACAAAAAAGACAGATACAATGGGGACAAAAACTTGTTTGGATAAAGACACAAAGATAGAGACATAAAATAAATTGGTCTCTGGAACAATTTTGGAGTGATTTTTTTGTACTTTCAACAAAGGGAGGCATATCCCCTATGTCCCCACTATCTTCATCTCTAACATCTCGAGACAGCATCCAAATGCTACCTAAGAGATTAGGGGCATACCTTTGAATACCAGCCCGGCGTTCTTCTTTAGGAAGTGGATAAAGAACACCAGATATAGATGTCACTTTATCAAAGAAATCAAATTCCCTTCGAAACAAGTCCAGGGCTTTGGGAGTGAAACCATCAATAATATGCTGACGAACAACTGGCAACAGTGCTTGAAAGGAAACATTCTGAAATAAAAGCTTGTATAAATCTAGTAGTTAAGCATGATGCACATGTAGCATCTCAGGAACAGCCCATATATCCTAGATATGAAAACACGCCCATGTAGCATCTCAGGAGCAGCCCATATATCCTAGATATGAAAACACCCTAGATTGTACATACATCAACAAAAGGTAACACTTATCTCAAGTAATCCAATGTGACATGGAGTTGTTTACAGAGCAGGTTGTGATTGCAAAACTTAATATTCACCAACCACCTGTAGTGTACTGTGTTTTAGCATATGTATATATATTTTCCTAATGCCAAAAACCTCTTGACACACTGCACCATTAAGACCACGCTCCTCATAAACCAAATATGACAAATATACACATACAGTCAAAGAGCAGTGTAAGGTCGTATCTGTCAAGCCTTTCCTCTGATCCCTTTCATATATTGTAGCACTCTTGTATTCTACTGGATCAAATGAACAAAATGCGAACTAATAAACTTATATCCCACTTGGGACACATGCCTAAACCTTCCATATAAAGTATCCATGCATAAAGGCGCCATTACTATTCACACTTTCTGTGGTGTCAAGAGTAAATGCTTAGATTATGTCAAAAGGGGAGAGTTCTGGTTGACTAGAAGTAAAACCTATATATACCTTTCCAGAAGAAGCTTCCTTTGATTCTGATGTAAACGTTTCACCCTGCCATGCATAAGAAACTCACGACTTATAGAAACCCAGAGAAGAGAATATAAGACTATTATATGTTAGTAACTAGCAGACATTTTAGCCACACAAATCTATGAATTTTTCCACACCTGTAAATTCCATATCAGAATATGGGCAAATACATCACTTCTCTGAGCTGCTCTGAGTAAATATCCTTCTACTAACCTCTGCAAAAATAATATAAGCACAGATCCAGTGAATATGAAGATACTTGCATATTTGTAGTGGCAGTATTAAAATCTCATTCTCAAGAAAGGACTAGTATGTAATCCCTGTCTCAATTCTGGAGCTTTATAAGGTTAAATAGACAAACTATACCCTACTTATCCAACACCCCATCAACCTGATTATCCACAATTCCACTAGTATAGATGAGAGATTACAATGAGTACGAGGCTAAAGGTCGGTGTGGTTAAAAGAAGTTTACAAAAGAAGTTTTTCCCCTTTTTTTAAAAAAAAAATAAAAATCTCCCTTGGTTTGCTTATCTCATGCAACATAAATCGATAAGAACTATAAAGGTTCGAATTAAATTGATATGCCCATCCTCCACTTGACCAGGACCCCTCTTTTACTATCAGGTAAGGGCTTACCCAACCAAGCCTGAACTGGAAAATTAAAATAAACCCAAATGGCAAGATTCATCAGATAACCCACCCCGTCATCATGTCGCAAGGACTGCACTAGCTGAGGCATAAAGAAGGTCACTTGTTCTGGAGGATAAGACTCCAAAACTCTAAGAACATATGCCATCACACGTGGATGCCCCTTGTATGCAGGAGTCAGGAACTCAAGTGCTTGTGTGATTGAACAAGCAGCCCAGTGAGGCAGTTGTTGCAAAAGCACTGAATCTTCATCAACAGCATTCGGGGTGACAAAATATGGCAATGCTTCAGGTATGCAGTGGAGGTCCAAAATATGTGACTGCAATGGAAACAACAGAAAAATTGAAGACGGTTGGCATCACCAGAGGGCAACATAAATCATTCCCATTCCAACTTTCCACAAAACTAAAGAAGAATATCCTTGCTTATAGATGATATTTACAAACAAAATTATTAGAGTAATTTAGAGTTAGGCAAGGAAAATCGCCAAATTTTTTTTAATCAAAAAAAGATATAAGAACACATTTCTTCATCACTCTTTATCAAATCAATGGTTTTGAATTAGCCAGGGGCAGAGTTTTAACTTCAAATTAAAACAACAAATAAGGCCATTTCAGTGGTGTCAGGAGGTGCTGAGGTGCTTGCCTAGGCACTCCAGCAAGGCCACAACACCTTTATTAGCCTTGAGCGATGAATTTCAATGAAGCATTGCCTAAGCGAGCACCTCGTGAGTGGGTGTTAGGCGTTAAAGAGAGCGCCTGATTGAAATACTTCATTTTCTGTTGGATTTTTCTTTTTTTCTTTTTTATTTTTAACTGATTTATGTTTTGACCTATGTGTCCATTTCTTAATTTACCACAAGAAACAACATAGGGGTATTTTTATAAAAAAAACAAAGATGAGGGTAAAAAAAGAATAAAAAATCATTAATGTGAGAGATAAGGACACTTGAAGAGAAACGCCAACCACACTTTATGTTGAACAGAGTCAAAGAACAACAAAACAAGTACAGAACAAGAAAGCATGGATGAAGATGTTTTTAAAGATTAATGAATAATGATGATGATATTTAAGTTTGCTTTTTAATCTATTTGACTACTTCAAATTATCTTATTTTGTTTTAAGGGTGAAAAATATAACTTTATATGACTATGTTATGCTATTTTATATTTCCTTTTGATTTTCTAATGATCTAATCTTAATTGGGAAGATATATATTTTAGATTTATATAATATAACATTATACATATTATAATTTTTAATCTATAGCATATCGCCTTATTTCATTCAGGCAAGCGCCTAGGAGTGCACCTAGTGCCTCGGGCATTTTATAGGCCTAACACCTTTTAGCTCCCTTCGCCTTTGACAACACTAGGCCATTTCAACCCAACTTAGTTGATACATCCAATCCAGAGAGGCGAAACACTTCTACACCAAGGTATCAAAAAGGATGCATGACAATGAAATGCTACAAAAAAATGAATGCGATGATATCAACCTTACACTAAAGCACCTAATAAAGAAGATATGCAAACTAATTCTACTATAAATTGCTGAACTTGCCCCTGGTCATCAGTTTGTTAAATTTGTATGGTTATTAAATGATAAAAGGTTCAACTCATCACTGATAATTAAAGGATACTTTAAGCAAAAAAAAAAAAACATCATTGTTTGAGTCATGTTTTAGGATCTAGACTTCAAATTTATATATATCAAAGGAAATCATGATGTTTTTATGGGCAAAAATCCTAAAGAAAATCAAATACCCATGGACAGTACAAGAATAGAAGAGATTTAGGTGGGAAAAAATGAATCAGGTTCTAACCAAAAATGAACAAGAAGAAAATAAAAGAATAAGAAAGAACAAACAAATTCTGGGCAAACAAGACAAAAACAAGATGCTATAAAAAAACAGAAGATCTAAAAAACATCAATGACACTTCAAAATGAAAGAAATTCAACAAAAACTAGAACATTGGGAAAAATGTAAAAATAAAAACAAGATACCATAAAAATACCAAAGATCACTTTAGCAAAAATGTATATAAAGCAAGTGCAGCAGAACAGAAATCCCCTTCTGCAAGCACAGCTTAAAAAATTTAAATATTCTTGTTTCCGGTATCTATGTAATATTTCCACTTCATAGTCTAAGAAAATGATAGCAGATCATTTAGTGGCACAGAATTAAACATGAAGTCTCTCACGTTCCACTTAGTGGCACAGAATTAAACGTGAAATCTCTTACCTTCCACTTTCCAATGGTTCAAATTGATTTTTAACTAATTCCCAAAAAGCTTTTATACTTCCACACTCCACAACATCCATTCAAAAGATGATTTTCCTAAATGATATACTCTTCTAACCAACAATTAAATTACACATGTTAATTCTTATTCAGGTGTTTCATATTATCAGTTCCTTGCAATTTTACACTCCTGCTAGTAACAATATGACAATACATACCTGAACTAGTTGAGTTACTTCAGCTTTCAGATTAGTATTTGTTGGGAACCTCGAGACCAAGCATAAGGCAATCCTTGGATCCACAGAGAAGGCAGTCCTAGCATATTCAACCCATTTCTCTGAGCTGATTTTTGGACAAGATGTATTTTCCCTTAAAATGGAAACAGAAAGGGAGTCAAGATCTTAAGAAACTAATGGCATGCGTTAAATGAAAAAAAAATCCATGAAAGTCAGTATAAGAACATCTTCAAAAACTAGGCAACAGAATATGAATTTACAGCATAGAATTGTGAAGGTTTACTTAGAGTTAGTAGGTTGTGCCCAAACTTCAAGCCTATCAGCTTCATTCTGGCATAGCATTAAAAGAAGCTGCCTCCGTTTTTCTCTTCCTGCAGCATAGTTCTCCATCTGGCCCCATACAGGGTGATACTGATCATTCTGTAATCACTTCTTTTTATTAATCCACTAATACAATACAAAGGCAAGCTCTGAGATTCAAACAACTATTGAAGCTGCCCCCCACACACAAAAAAAAGGTCACATATTGCATCTCCACCCTTCTGTATTAGGAAATCCACAAAAGGTTATCCAAAATGGTTTTACATATAGGATTACATGAGTTTACTAGATTATTTGAAAAATGGAATAATTTTTTTTGTTTTTGAACTGGCTAGAACTTCCACTTCAGTAGATGAATGTGAAAAAAGCACATACATTTAGGACACTTGGATGGTGATAAAAAAATTGGATGAGGATCTATACAAGTATTAAAATGTGAAAGAAGTATGTCTTAGATCTATGCATGGCGATTGATTCCACATGCAGCAAATGCAATAATCTTACCATATCAACCAAATAAGTCCCATTCTCGTGCCCCCGACCTCTTGCATCATATTGACCATCATTAGAAATATAGTGAACAAATACGGAGAGAGATCGGGCCTCACTAATGGAAAAATTTACATTGTTTACATCAAACCATTCAGGCTCAAAAGCAAACCAACCCAAACAGGCCCTGAAACATGCACCAAACATGATTTTCAATCCTCAAATGACGCAACACATAGAGCATTTAATCATCTTCAATAAAGAACTTAGAAACCAAACCAACAGTGCTCTCAAGCCAACCTAGTTAACTCAGGCATTGGAGGTGTCTAGCAGAACCACAAAAATATTGGTTAAGCAACAATGCAACTGATAAGGCCGCTAACAAAGTAACTGAGAATACCACCCTCGTCAACATTTCCTTTTGCAGGAAAATAAGCAGCACATTGACCTACTTCAATAGTTTTCCAAACCCCCTACCCCGACCAACACACAGGCACGCAAAAAAATAAAACCAATCATAGAGACCCCAATCCTCAGTCACCAAAAGATTCCATTTTCAGATTATTTCATTCTTTTCAGTAACTTTTTCTTTTTTTCCTTTTTTAATTTTTTTATTAGCAGATTATTTCAAATATATGATACAACTTTCTTCTTTCAGTTACTATGGGGCTGAGTAAACAGTCATTGAAGCATAAAGAGAATGTGCAGCAAATTTGAAGTGCAGTCAATGGAAGTGACCTATAAATACGATCTTCCAGCAGTTGAAGCCCTGTTTTGAAATTCTGCAAATTGCCTTGGGAATGACATGAACAGAACTTGAGACCAAGAAGCATGATGGTGAAAAAAGTGCCAGTAGCTGCGGGATGGCATGAAAAGTTCCAGGGAGATTTGGTTGTCCCCTGCAGCAACCGGCCAAGAAGCAAGAGTTGCTCAACACTATTGTGTCGAACTACCTGTACAACACCAAACCACGCAATATTTTAATGGAATAAGAAAACTATTTGCTTATTGCTTATTGCTGCAAAACAAATACGGTCAATATCTAAATTTAATGTTAGTATCTAACTGTAACGTGCAAACTCCGGCATGTGAATACTGAATACCACTAAAAATCACATTATCCCACCTAGAATGCATTCCAATAAATACAAAAGAATGAAAACTGATAATAGAATATGTAACAGCCAATTATAAATAATTCCTAACCTCAAAACGGTCAATGAGGAATCCAACCCATATTCTATGCGCCATTATTTGTTCGACAGGATCAATTTCAGGCTGCGATTCAGGTTCCCCGGGGGCTAGCTGAGGTCTCAGTTTTGCAGCGGGTCCAGAATACTTCACTTCGTGAGCAAAAACTCCTCGTTTCGTATCAATTGTCCATAACCAGGCATCAACTAGCTCTGCAAGCACAAGAGAACCGAGTTGCGGAGCTGCAGAAACCAACCAAGTCCAAATGAAAACACCAGTTTCCATCGAATCAGGTGTACAAATATATGCTGGACACCAGCAAAGAAGACGTAGAAGTTGAGCAAAGCCTTCTACGTTTGATTTTGACTCAGAAGCCTAGCACCAAAGAATAAATCAAACAGATGAAAAAGAATGGGACCCAAAAGTAGTTGAGCTTAACAGCAAGGAAATCAATGACAAGATGGGGAGCATCATTTTACCAGATTTGAGAGAAGAAATGCAGTGGCCTGAGAACATGTATCACGAAACTGTGACTTGTCCACTTCCCCACCTTTTTCTGCAAGACTGACAAATTGCTGAAGAAGATGCACAAACTTATTAAGTAGCATCTCATTAAATGCATCATCCTCGGCTGGTGGTTGTTGAGAAAATGCTCCAGATATCAACCTTTGAAGACCACCACCAAAACCTGTTGGTGTGCCACCAGATTGAAATCCACCAATGCTATTATACAACCTTCTCATGCCTGCAATTTCTCCTGTATGGTTGCACTTAACTGTTGCGCTGACAATACCAGTACTGAGCACCTCTAAGTTGAAAGCTTCAGTCGATTTGAAGTTCGCTCCTGAAGCAGCTGCTGCAGCAGCCATGACTGCAGGAATGTTAGCTGTTCGTATGCCAGTCCAATCATTTTTACCATTCCCAATCTGTATCTCAGTTAAAAGAGAAATAACATCAGTTGTATGTTGCGTTCTCTGCCACGTATTTGCCTTGCAAAGCTTTTCCTACAGTGTTTGGAACCACAAACAAAGGAACAAAAACCCATCAGAAAACGAAATAAACACAAGTAATTTTAATGAAAAGTGGAAACCATATAAAATAAACAAGATCATCCTGGTCAAACATCAAGAAGCTTAATTTCAATAAAAATATTCAAAAGGATTTACAATGAAATGCAGGACTAAACAAAATTCCAGTAAGTCAAAGAAAGATGTACTTGTAATTCATAGGCAGCTTATATAAAAAAACAGTTGGTCACCAAAATAGGGAGGGCACCATCCAAACTGAGTGCATCTTAAAAAGAAAATGCGACTACATATGAAATTCACACTTTACCCCAAGCAAATCTTTGATAATTATTGAGATACCAAATGTTTATCATCAAAATATATAACCTTCGAGAAAACAGATAAATAATTGCTCATTGACAACTGTCAATACTATAGAAGGGAAACTTCTGTTTCGCGCAACCGCATAACCATTTGACTAGTATAAGACCTTGTTTAAACGAAGCATGACACGAGCATACAAGAGAGCATGCATGATTCTGACTAAATTGCTAGAAATATCAGAAAAAAATGCTGCAGCACAACAGCTATGTCACAGACATTCACATAGCAAATAAAGAAATCAAAATCAACTTCATCTGATTGTGGAATATTGTAAAACCAACCTGAAGCAGACCTTGGCTAGTGCATGGAGCATATGAAAGTGATATGCTGATCCATTCCCTCACAATCCTTTGGTACAAAGAACGAACAGACGCTATCAAAGCAGGATCATTAATAACTGTAGAAGGTGAGTCGTTGTGAACTGAAAATAGCAGGGAGTCTAAACAAGATGAATTCCACAAGACCTGCATATACGTCGTTCCGTTTCTACCATATAAGATGAGGGAAGTTGTGGATCACAGGAAAAAAGCAAAAAAAAAGACAATCTAATGCAAAACAGCATTACTGAACAACATACCTGAGGAAACTTATCTCTAAGCTGAGTCAGCAAGCTTACAGAAATATCTCGAATGTGTTCCTCCCTCTGAGACATGCTTTTTATAAGAAAACAGGCATGGGAGAAAAGAGTTGATTCTCTAACATTGGCATCATTGCCTGTTTCAGTTATTCTATCTTCCTGAAAACATATCAAAGCATTAATGATGTTCAAAATGTGATAAGAGGGGAAGAAAGCAGTAAGCAAAAATCATATTACAAGGTAAAGGTACCATTTCTATATCTACTACAAAGAACAGTCCCAGTAAAACAAGAAATCAAAAGTCACTTAGTGTCACACTTGAAAATCATCCACGGCTATAGTAGTAAATTTGTTTCATTTTAAACAAAATTATGAGAACAAAAATGATATCACTAGTTGTCTCACTGAAGTGAAGTCCTGGGAAGAAGAATTGGCACTTTACAGAGAAGATACAGGGATGCATTATTACAAAATTTACACCTTCCATGCAAGAAATAAGCACTATAGGGAAGAATCAACTTTCCCTGCATGAGTTGAAATACAAATGGAAGGGCATTGCCAGAGAAAGGCTTTAAATGAAATGAATTGAAAAATACCAGCCAGAATACTGCTGCTTCAAACGCCCTATGAACAATAGCTGTCAAACATTGGAACACAGCTGGTATGAGATTTGGAGTTTTTAGATACTCAAAGACACAGCTGAAGGAACTTCTAGAAGCACTCAAACTAGCAACACCATTAAGGATGCCACCATTGCTGCTGAAGCGTATTATCTCCAAAAATGCTACAGCAAGAAGATAGGTTGCCTTCACACCTGTAAAACCAATTTGCAAACAACACACATGATTGGGTCACCAAAATTAAAGCTGACTTGAAAATTTATATTTCTTGAACATTAACAAGGAAGATTCCACCAAATAAGGTCCTTAAACAACCAAATTTTCAAGATGACTAAAGAAAGATGCATAAAGATGAAAACAATTAAAAACCACCAGAATCACAAATTTAAAGTGCAACACCATAGTAAGAAATCTACAGAACCTGAAATTGTGCTCATAGCTGCAATATCAACTCTGCCACCTAAAGCAGCTGAAAGAGCAGATCTTTGGGTTGAAGCTGCTTTCTCATTGCCACTGCCCCGACGACTTCCAGGATTGTGAAGGGCATTGAGTTCCAATTCATCTTCGAGCCATTTTACTGAGCTAACAACCTGGAGAGATATACAATTATGTCAAGCTCAAGTAAGTGTAAAATCCATAGAAATGCTCTCTAAATAGTTGGAGTGATATAATTAAGAAAGAATGTAAAACAGGCCAATTCAAAAGGCAGAACTTCTTAAGTAATCCAAAATCAATTAAGATATTAAGGAAGGCAATACTTTAGAGTGCAAAAGCATATATAGCAAAAAGATTCTAGTTTGATAGTGAGAAGGAAACCGCTTCAAGTTATCAGTTTTATATTTAATCCATAAATGACCAGTACATAGTAATTGACACACTAAAAACCTTACCATCAAAATGATGATCTTAACCCAATTTCTTATGAGTCTCAGATTACTACAATCTACATGACAAACAAAAAATTGATCTTCTTGTACAATTGATATTAAACACTGGTCATTTTGCAGGAAAAAAGTCCTATTATTAAAGCTGGCATGGGGATAAAGAAGAAACATATGCATGAAAGAAAGAGAAATACTGACAGACTAACAACCTCCCTAATTTGAACAAATAGCAAACCCATTCATCAGGGGCTCTCCTGATACCTCCCCCCCCCCCCCCAAAAAAACGCCAAAAAAAAAAAAAAGAAAAAAGAAAAGAAAAGAAAAAGAAAAAACAGAAACACAAATATATGAATAAATGGAAAACCAATATAAGCAGAACTTAAACATATTGCAATCATTAAAATTCTTTTCAGAAGACATTAGAGTTGTGTATCTACCAATATCAGACAATGTTGTTCCAATTCAGATACATGTCACTATAATTTACAATTTATTCAGAAAACAATCAATTCATTTGCAGACTGAGGTCACTGTAAGTGGCCCCATTATAAAATTGCAAAAATAATGTACTTTTTTTTTCTTATTTAATTGTTCTACCAGGGGTGATGTAGGGCCATGTTCTAGCAACGTTACTTTACATGCAATCTTGTGTTAACTTTTCATAGGTTCAGTTAAAGTCGTGTCAGGGGCAAAAATTGAAAAATAAAACTGACTAGTAGAGCGTGTAACATATGCATTTCAGAACAGCAATTTGTTGCAGCAACTTATAAAATTAAACAAACTAAGAACAAACAAGTTGATGGCATTTGGCACTATTTCAAAGCAAACAGGAAAAATATGATTAGTAGATAAGAAATCATTTAGTAACCTCTTGCAATCAACTTACTAGGGGAGGAGTCCCTTGAGCAATTCGCTGAACAGCAGATGACCACTGTGCATTCCACATGTATGGTCCACCCACTGCTTGAAAAGCAATTGTGCCCATGCTTCCCACACTGTTCAGTGTAGTTGAAACTGACTTTGTTGGTTGTTGAATTTTCTGAATTGGAGGTGCTAGACCAAAAAGAGCAACATAGAACCACAGGTTGCGGAACAATTTCAAGAGTGATGGTTCCACATCCACAGCGGGATCAAAATCAGAGCATATTTCAGCAACAGCAAGAAGCAGAGGTCCTAGAAAATCTGCTCCACTCCTTCAACAATTGGAGTACCAGGCAGAACAACACCAAAAACACAATTCAATGAGGGCAAATAATTTGTGTGGTAGGCAAATAAAACAAGAGATTCCACATAAAGGAAAAGATATCTACCTTCCACTTTTAGATTCAGCAGCCAGGCCTACATCTGAACACAGAGATAGCAATCGATGACGATAGTCTGAACGCAATTTCTTATTTCCAAGCCTGCTAGCAATCAGAAGAAATCCTGCAGGAAGAGTCTAGAATGTGATGGAACAAGTGAGCCACCATATGATAGGATAAACCATCAACCATCTTAAAGACATTAGACATGACTGATCATTATAAACAATGCATACCTCAACACGTTCTGTGGTGGCTTCTGCTGCCAATATTTTGCTTTCAGCAGACCCTACACTTGATAGTTTACTTAAGTAACTTCTTGTCATAAGAACAACTGTCTCACGATATGACTTCTCAAAACCTAAACTTGCAATTCGAGAAACAGCATCAAGAAGCTGCAAGAAGTTAAGGAGAGAGAAGTTTGATAACATGCCTCCAAATTAAGATGCAAAACAGTAAATTACCAATTGAAATGGCCACCAATAAAAATGAACAAATAGATACAAGCAAATCAAATCTATATCAGATAATAAATTGCTCCGAAGACAGATTCCATACTCGAAGTCGCAATAAACCAGGAGTTGAAGCTTCGCCCTCTTCCAAGCTTTCAATAAAAAGTGGCAAAATCATGTCTACCACTTCAGACTTGTTAACGGAAACAGTCAAATCAGCAAGCAAGCGAATAACATTAAGCTGTACAGCAGGTACTCCCTGCTTCTTCTCAACCTGAAAATCAGCACAACTAGTAAACCGAGAATGAATTTGAAAAAGGGATCGCTAAAAAATTGGAAACTATGAACTAGGGCGTGAAGGTTTCCATGATTAAAAGGTTATAATCCAAGCAAGCAAACAACTTCTGTTGCTGTCATTATAATCTCACCCCCAAAAAAAAGGATGAGAACATTTTGAAATGTTCTCATTCATAGTGTATATAAGAATAATTAAGAAAAAGAAATAAGATGTGCCCTCCCAAATTAACTTGGACAAGCAGACAGGCACACCAAGAGAGAAAGTGTCCATGATCTGTATATCAAAGTTATGGGTGCAATGGAGCCTGTTGATTGTAATATTAACCAACCTGTTCATCATAGTCATTTCGTTCACGTATGCTGGAGGCCAAACCGGAGATGAAAGTGTCTACAGGAGCCCGATCCTTTGTCCAGCCAGATTCAATTATCTGACAACTTGTCTTCATGACATTCTCAAACATTACTCCCTGACTGCCACCCCAGGTATCAGCCTGTTACAATTGGAATGAACAACATTACAGACCATGTTGCATGCTTGTACAAGCAAAATTGGAAACTATCCATAACACATACCTGTGCACAAGCAGCCAGCACAAGCGGCTTAAGGCGAATAAGCAGGACTCGCATTGGCTGACCTCCCCTGGTCACCGCAATTTGTGCAATCCCACCAAGCAATGAGCTGAACAGCTCTTCACAAACTCTCAGCTTCCGCCACACTGAGAACAAACAGGCTTCTGCAGCATCCATCAACAATGCCAGAGTCTCAAGCACCAACCTCTTGGATGTCTTGCCATCCACGTCAAGAGATGCAAGACTCTGAACTTTCATCCTGGCTGCAGCTTGATAGACAGAAAGTTTTGCACTGACTCTTGCTTTTAAAAGTTGTCCCTGTTCATTCCAGTCCCGTTTCCGTATCTGCCAACATAACCAATTTTCCCTTATCAACCCTTAAATTCAACAATTTTGTTATTTATTTCCCTGCTACAGTAAAAGGTCACATGCACACTCATTTATCTCACACACACACACATGTGCTTACACGTATGCATACACGCAAGTAAAACTAGCCGGACATTTATATCCCCAATTACATGCATATATGTATAGAGAGAGCCCATAACCGATTTCCTATTTCAAGTTTTTACTGTGACAAGCTCCCAATCCATGGTTTCTCCTTAGAGACACCTCTTATGTTAAAATTTAACAGTGAATGCAAAATCAGTTCATCATATAAGCATGCTTAGCTTCAAACGCAGTCAATAAATACCCAAAAATATCAATGATTAAATTTTTCCAGTTGAATGCACTAAAAGCACCTTCATACAATTGTACCCTTGCCACTACTAAGTTTCCCTTGCCTTTCCTCAATATGTTCCATTTATCTTTCCTGAAACAAATTAAAGAACCATTCCCACACACACAAAAACAACAATAATATGATAATGATAGCGGCAGTATTTACCTTCAAAAATGCAGAGAGAGATTGAAGCTGCTTCTTAGCAATTAACCTAACTTGATCCAAAAGCTTGTTGTCTATCCTAGCACAATCCAAAACAAGTCCAATCAACTTGTATGCGATCTCCTGCTTCTCCAATCCCTCCACACTCTCTTCCTCGAATGAAGCCACTTGTTGCCTACTCAATACCCCGCCTCCATCAAGTCCCACCCCCATTGTCTCCGATCCACTCTTCCACGTGACTCCACTCCCATTCCCCACAACTGTCGTCGATGCACTCGACGAAGATACTGACATTTGACTCAAATCATTCACCATACTCGAAATCTCATTATGGGCACTGTAACTACTATTATGACTATTCACATTATTGCTCAATGGCGAACTCTGTGACGAAGATGTTTCAGAATTCATCACAATTCGCTCACTAGGTGACGACGGCACCTGTACGGGGAGGTTAAACTGATCTAAAAGACACGTAATCAACTTCTCTCCGTCCTCCGGCAAAATTGGAACAAAATTCTTCGTTAAGGCAATCAAGAAAACCCTAGATATCGCCGAACTCTCCCAATTCTCACCGGCATTGTTCCCGATCGCAGCCACGACAACTTCTCCAACAAGTCCGGCAACATCGACAGCGAAATCCGGATCCAATTCCGCCGACTTTGAGATGTACGCCAGGAAATCGGTAAAAAAGGACGCGATCAAGTCGTTGGGGAATGATTGTGGCCAGAAGGAAGGGTGAAACGAGGTCGGAATTGAGCGAAAGAAGGTGAGGATTAGTGATTTTGGACGGTTATCGGTGTGGTCGACGGTTTTGGAGAGGAATCGAGAAATCGCAAGGATTGCATTGATCTGTGAGTGAGAAACCCTAGGCGATCCGGCTAAGAGAGCCTCCGGTTGAGGGCAGCGATTGCATAGCCAAGTCAATTTGTTAGCGAATTGTGCAGGGTTCTGTGAAATTAGGTCGCATAGCTCGATCAACGACTCCATTGTGAGAGAAACGGAGAATTAAATTGATTGATTTTTGTATGATTTACAGAAACATACTTGATGTGATTATGCCAGATAGAGGGAATGCGCATGCTTTTAAGGCATGATCTTGTCTTTAGGGTTTATAGGGAGGACGGAGGCGGAGTGATAGGTGAAAGAGAAGGGAGGTGATGGAGAGGTAAAGCTGCTGTTGGTTTTGTTTCTCTTATTGTTGTTTCTGCCATTGTTTTCTCTTTGATCTTCGCTCCCTCGCTCCCTCAGAGTGTGGATGTCCGTTTTTTTTTTGATAAACTTGCATTCATATCCTTTAAGTATCCCAAAGGTTTATATTTAGTCTCGATCTACAAGATATTTCCTCGTTTATTAAATATATAAAAAAAAAAAATTAATTATTAATTTTATGCCTATATATTTTTGAAATTATTAATAGTAAAGTTTCAATATCTAAAATATTAAAAAATAAATTTAAAAGTAAATAAAATAAAAATAAAAATAAATTTATTATTAAAATTACATCCTTTAATATTTTATAAAATATAATTCATCTATAATTAAATCTAAATTCATATTATAATAACCCCTCAACTAAGATAAAATAATAATTTTATGTCAACTAAAAAACAAAATAATTAAATTTTTTTTTCTCCCAATTCATTTTTCTTTCACTTGATTATTTCTTAAATTAGTATTTTATAAGTTGCACTTTGTAAGTTTATATAATAATTTTATGTCAACTAAAAAACAAAATAAGTTATTCTCTTTTTTTTTTTGTCCTTGTATTGTTTTTATATTTTTTCCTTTTTTTTCTTTTTTTCTTACTCGCCTTTTTTTTTCTTTCCTTTTCCATTCTGCTTATGGCCAGTCAGCAAGTTATTCTCTTTTTTTTTTGTCCTTGTATTGTTTTTATATTTTTTCCTTTTTTTTTTTCTTACTCGACTTTTTTTTTCTTTTCTTTTCCATTCTGCTTATGGCCAGTCAGCAATATATAAAAGAAAAAAGAGCTTATTTGTTTTATTTTTTAATAGCAAATAATTATTTTACCCTTAATGAGTTGCTTTGTTTTTATTTAATGATTTTTTTTATTAACACTATCAAACTCCATTCATCCTAAATTTTTAATCAGACTTTATTCAATATATCTTAAGATCCCTCATATAATTTCAGCTTAATTTGATAGTCAGATTGAAAATTACGTAAAATAATGTAAAACTAGTTAAATTGTGATTTTTCATCAAATTTCTACATTTCTCAAAAAATTCTGGAATTTTAACCCAAGTTAAAGCATCATATTAGAAAACTCCATGCGAAATTTCAGAATTTTTTGATAACTCAATCAAACTCAATGCTAAATTTCAGAATTTTTTGATAACTCAATCAAATATTATAAATTTATTTTTATATAAAACTGATCAAAAAATATTAATAAAATCTTGACTTGTGCTATAGCTCATCTAAGCCTTTAATATGTCTTCACCCTTCCAAGAGGGTATAAGAAATCATTCATTGAATGCACTAGTTTGGATACCAAAACTCGACTAAAAAATTTGAGTTTTATATGCAAAAAATAAATATATAATATTTTTATTGTTAAAATTGTAGGAAATGATATGTCATTACAACCTTGTTTACTTGCACAAAAATATTTTTCTTAGAATTATTTTTCATTCATTAAAATCTAAATTTTCAAAAGCAATCTTGATTAAATAATATAAATCTTTAAAATACAACAATGATGTCTTGCATAATAAATATCTAAATTATTTTATAAGATTTATATCATATTTAATTTATATAAATGTTTAGATTATCTTATATGGGAAATTGTATTGGTCTAGTTTTATTTTATCGGACATTCTACCTTGGTTGGAGTTTAAAATTCACTTCATCAACAAAATATTTATATCAAATCATATAAATTATATTATAAAAAAAATAATAGAAAATAAATTTAATCTTATTTTACACCACACATGAATAACCTTATTTGTGATGAAATAACCAAACATTACATAGTAATTTATTTTTTAAATAATTTTTTTTATAAATAAAATGGACTTATGTTTGTAAGTGTTAGTCATGTAAACTTACAGTAGGATGTGTTATGTTGTGCACAATATAAAAAGCAAGAATTTATTGTTTTTTTTATGAAGTTTAAGAAAATACTTTAAGGTATTATAGTTGATATTTTTTAAATTATTTTTTATTTAAAAATATATTAAAAAATTATTTTTAGTATGAGCAAATCAAAACAATTTAAAAATATAAAAAAATAATTTTAAACAAAACAAATTTAAAATTGTCATGAAAAACCATTTAGAACTCAGTTCAAAACGCATCTAAGTCTCGAAGTGGAGGAAAAATGTTATGCATGTGACCATGATGAAGAGTTTGGTGCGAAAATAGACGACTGTTAAATGAAGGGATGATATTGAATCAATCGTGATCAATAAGTGGTTTTGATGAAGTCTCCGATAAACGAGGGACGGAACTGAAATATATTTGATAGCTGTAGAGTCCGAACATAGATTACCCTTTTTCTCGCTGTTTCTGTTTACAGTTGCGAGGCGTCTTTGGATCCTGTTTTCAACCTCCACCTCTCCTTTCTCCCGTCAAGCAGGCCGTCTGACTTGAATACCTTTCCTTTTGTTAATTCCCCTTTACAGAGACACAACAGCAAAACCAGGTTTTTTTTTTTTTTTTTTTTACGGTAACAACAAGAAAACTGAAACATGTCAACCTTTTTTGTGAGAAAAAATAAAAAGAAAAATAATTTATATTTAGGAGTGTTTGGGCCCACAGGAGTCTCGAATAATTTTGAATTATTTTTTTTTATTTTTAATCCTTCTGATATAAAAAAATAAATATGGTCATCGATCGACAAAGCATGTTTTGAAATGGAAGGCACTCACTAACCGACAACTACCCACCCAGACACAGCCGAGAAAAAATCGAGGAGAACAAGGTGCAATGTATCACCATTTTATATTAGTTTAATCTGATGATCATTTCATAAACACTGGCTTTCGAAACTACATCGTTCTCTTTAAACTAATCATGTTCCTCGTGCTATTATTTGCACGAGTGACCAAACTTTTTGACTCGTGGGTCAGCAAGCTTTAGGCAAAAAATTGACAATTAACACATAAAATTAAAATAAACAGAGAGTTAATACAGCAGCAAATTTTTTTGATGAAATAGTATATTTTTACGAATCAGAACTGTAATATTTAAAATATTTAAATTAATATTATAATGATAAAATATAAAAAAATTTGATTGATATCATGATTTATAATTATGATATTAAATATATTTTGTGATGTATAATTGGCAGGCCAATTAAGCCTTTTATATGTAAATAATCCTTCATCTCCTCCAAAAGTTATGTCATCTTAAAGTTTTCCATCCCCTTCAAATATGTCCCCGCCCTGTAACTTTCCTCCGTCACACATTACACCCTCTTCTCCGAAAGTTCCTCCACCACATCATCCAATTGCACCACCATCAAGCACCATCTAGTTCCTAATTCTAGCAACACCACCTAATCATCCATTTCATCCTTCACCTACACGTGTTATTCCACCTTCACCACAAACTACAACATCATTCGATTGTTATAATTGCTGTCTTTGTCAACTTGATGATCTATTCTTTCTTGCATTCTCTCACTAGCTCTTTACTACGTACTTTCCTAAGAAGAAAAGGAAGAAAACAGCAAACCAAGGCTTGGCCTAGCGGTGGAAGGGGCCCCTTCCACTGCACTTGGGTTCGAGCCTTGGCGTGCACGCCTGTCACCCCCGCGGTGCCTTACATGCCTACTGGGTTTGCAGGGTATTCAGTGGGCCGTGGGGATTAGTCGTGGTGCGCGCAAGCTGGCCCGGACACCCCACGTAAATCAAAAAAAAAAAAAACAAAAAAAAAAAAAAAGGAAGAAAACATGTTAGAAAATTGAGATCTTAGAGTTCGATAAACATACTGAAGTCCAGGAAGCTATTGTCCCAGGTCTCTATGGTGAGAAAATAATATTACTAAACATTGAAGAAGATGTGCATCTTATAATATTAATAAAAAACAAAATTCTAACTAAAAATTTGTACTTTAAGTTAGCTCACGATCACCCCCCAGATCTTCTTCTCGGTCTAATTAGCATCATTTTAAACATAAAAATATAATTAATATCATGGTTGTTAATTATGATATTAATTAAAATTTTATTATAATTCTTAATAGTGATATCAATTTAAATTATCATAATTGTGAAATACGACATCATTTAAATGTTGTGGTTTTCAACATTAATGTCCAAAAATGTGTTATTTTGCCAAAAATAAATAAATAAATTGTGTTATTCTACCAATTTTAAAAAATAGATGTGCTAATTTTACAAATTATTCAAACTTTAGATACTTTTTACCCTTTTTAAGAAAAATAAAATTCTTTGGTTGTGGTATATTTTTTCAAACAGCTTTCATATATATAAGAATAAAAATGTTCTACATCAAACAACAGAGAATATAATTTATATCTAAATATATTTATTCATTTCTTGAATTAATATTGGGAGGAAAAAAATTCCAATCAAATTTATATTTTAAGTAAACATTGTTACATTAATCTAATATATTTTGAAGAATTTAATAAATTCATCAAAGTATTTTAACAAATTTTTTTATATAATCAAATTTATAATAAAAAAAAATTAGACCTTAGAAAGGAAAAAAAATGTTAATAACAGATGATGTATTTTGGATAAAAAAAAAAAGTCTAGCAATTCTTCTCTGTCATTGGATAAAGATTCAAGCCTAACAAAAAAATGAATTTTTATCTAGGAGACAACCTAATAGTTATTATAGTCATTATCCAATAAGGTATAAGATAATTGATACAGCTAGGTTTCAATGAATATCTCACCACCATATGTTATTAATATGAAGTCACACACACAACTTACTTTTAGAATTCCAGTTTAGGTAGGATTCATTTGTTTAAGTTAAATCTAAAATACATTTGTTTAGGCTAAACCTATGTTATAGAGCTATTACGTATTACAAGATCATAACAAAGTATTAAACATAATTTAAGGCTAGATTAACTCTATTAAGATTTGATTGTGCTTTATATCATCTTCCGTTATACATGTCCGTAAGATTAAGCTTCCATCAACAAGATCATTCTCGTTACATAGAAGTTTTGTATGTTGTTTGGACATAAGCTTAGTCAGCAGATTAGCCAGTTTATCTTGGATATCAACATGACAAACATATATGCGGTCTTGGCCAACTAAGTCTCATACAAAATGAAGATTAATTTGAATATGTTTAATACAAGACTGATTAACTGGATTGAAGCTGAGATGAGTAGCCTCAAGATTGTCACACAGCAGCTAAGGTATGATTATGAGTATAAAACCAACTTTAGTGAAGAGATTGCGTAGCCATATGGTTTTAAAGGTTGCATTGAAAAGTGCTCGATATTCAACCTTTATAAAATAACAGGTAACAACTCTTTGTTTCATTTAGCTTTAAAAATTTGGAGTTGAACCTAGAAAGGAAATGTAGGCAAAAGTGGATGTCCTATCATCAATATTGTCAACCTAGTTAGTATCAAAGAAGGTTTTGAGAATAGGTGCACCAACTTTAGTAATATAGATTCCATGAAAAAATTATTTGCTTCAAATAACAAAGGAGTGGTTTGGTTGCTACTAAATGATTTTGTGTTAGCTTGTGTACAAATTGAGATAGCTTACCCACAACAAAAGAAAATATTTGGATGCATCAAGATAAGATATTGAAGACTTTGTATAATATAATAAAATGTTGAGGTGTCTATATGAGAAATGTCATCAACTAATTGAAGAGATTGACTTATGGATAATAGAGTAGAAACATCTTTCTCACCATCTATATTGGTATTTGATAAGAGATCATGAGCGCACTTGTGTTGTGGGAAAAAAAATCTTGTTTGAGTAAGTATGACCTTAATCCCTAGGAAAAAATATATAACATTTATGTCTTTATGATAAGATCTATTATTGAGTTGCTGGACAATATAAGGCACAAAGGTAGAGTCATTATTTATAATCACAAGGTCATCAACATAAATCAGGAAATAACATGTTATGAAGGTTTGACTATAGATGAACAATGACGAGTTTGCCTTTGAAATATAAAGGCCAAACTGAAGAATGACGCTTTTAAATTTGCATATCAATTTAATAGAGCTTGTTTCAATTTATAAATTATTTTTCATAATCTGCAACTATGTTTAGGTTTGAATAGATCTTTAAATCCAGGGGGTTGCACAATATAAAATGTTGTAGAGTAAGTATCAATATAAAAATGCATTATGATCATCCAATTGCTTTAATTTCTATCCATTCATTGACCAAGTATCAATGTAAAAATGCATTATAATCATCCATTTGCTTTGATTTCTATCCATTCATTATAACAGTAGTCATAATAAGCCTAATAGTTGCATGTTTAATTACAAGACTAAAAGTTTCATTGTAATCCAAACTATGCCTTTAATTATAGCTTTTTGCAACAAGTTAGACTTTAAACTTGTCAATTGACCCATTTGGATTCCTTTTTACCCTGAACCCTCATTTATAACGTACTGGTGTAGAATTGGAAAAGCAAGGAACTAAGTGCTAGTACTATATTGTATTAAAATAATGAGTTCATTGGACATTGCCTCATGCCATTGAGGTTGTGAGATGACTTGATGCATACTAGTTGGTTTGTTGTCTTTAGAAAGAGGATGTTTGGTTATAAAATTGAGTTGTTTGGGTTTGAAAATGTTGTTTATGGATTTGGTGGTTATTTGATGAACTCGTTGAGGTTAGATAAACTGGCCTAAATTCATGTCCATAAAGAGTTCATGAGGAGTTAAAGGCATCACAAATTAAGAAGCATTGGAATTTTCAGAGGCATGATAAGTAAAGGTTTATTTATAGGAATGATGACTTAAATGATTTGGTAAAGAAGAAGATTATGAGAAAAAAAATTATAAAAGGATACCTAATAAAAGACGTTACAATAGTAAAGACACCTTCTTAAGATGCCAATGATGATGAAGAGATAAACTTGTGACTGCTGGACATTAAGGAATAGAGGAAAAAATTTATGTCGTGGTAAAACATGTTTATTGTTAAGAAAAAATATACTAGCATTTTCATTTTGGTTTTCATTAAACACAATATGTCTTAAAACATACAGTCTTTGAGTGTATAGTTCCAGACATTTATATGCATTTTGGGTTTGGGAGTAGCTAAGAAAAATGCATAGTTTGGACTTAGGTTGCATTTTGTTAAACTCAAATGCTTATGTGAGAGGATAACAGATGCACCCAAATTTCTTTAACTTGCAATAATTTGACTTTTAACCAAAAGGACTTTTAAAAAGGGATTTACTTTGTAAAATGGATGTAGGTTGTCTATTAACAAGATATAAGATTGTGTGAAATGCATGTGGTCAACATAAAGGTTTAAAAGAAGCATTATAAAGTAATGTAGGATCTATTTTAACAAGATGGTGATGATGATGTTTAGTGACACCATTTTGTTGTGGTGTGTAAAAGGCAATGATGTAGTGATTGATATCATCACTACTATATATAAAAAAAAAGGTCATTAGCATTAGATGTTAGCAACAAAATAATTCAGATGCAACTTTAGCAACAGATTAGTAACGGATTACATATATATTAATTTTTTAATATTAGCAACAGATTTATCAATGCAAAATAAATTCCTAAAAAATAAACTAATATATTAAGAATCAGCAATGGATATTCCATTGCTCATATGGTTGCATAAAATTTGCAATGAAAAAGCTCTTTGCTAATAAAAAGAAAAGATTAAACTTTGGCTTTTATACACAAACAAATAAACAATAATGATGTGTTAATAATTAATTGGCATGTGTATACCTTGCAAAAAAAAATACACAAATAAGCAAATACCAATCTTAAGAGGACAACCTGTTATTCTCCAAAAGAACCTTAATTAACCAATATGTCCCTTTGTATTCCTTCTTGAAAAACTTCATCTTTTTCACTTTCTTAAATTCTTCTTTATGAATATATGCTCTTAAGACGTCCCTTTTTAAAAAAACATTATATGTCACTTTCTTAACTTCTTCTCTAGTGAATTTGTGCTCCAAAGGATCTAGCAAAGAATAAATATGGTGCAATAAAGATAACAGGTATAATTAGAAAATTATATTTGAGAGATTGTGATTGTAATTTAGAGAGAATATATATTATTTTATTAACTAATTTTGTCGATTTATTGCAAATTATTTGTTAAATATGATTGTCGTCACATGCTAATACTTTTAATTCTTAATGTAATGTTCTTTATCTTCATAGTTCTATGACGATTCCATTGTTGCTTGGTTAGGTAGTAAGGCTTTTTCAAGGGTTTTAATTTTTTCTATTTTATTGGGTGTATATATATGGTTTTTCAGAGGAGAAATATGGGTAGTGTGTGACAAACCCGTAAATAAAAGTTAGATCCTGGGTTTTACCCGTGTGCTGTGAAAGCTGTTTGGCGTTGGTTAACAATTTTTCGCTTACTACATCATTTTCACTCATCTTTTTCATCATCAACTTCTTTTTAGTGAAATTGTTCTTGTTTAGAAGTGTTAAACAAAGGAAGGTAGAGAGAGTGAAATTGTTCATCATCAATTTTTTACCTTTCTTATCTTGTTTTGATAAAAAAAAATTGCACTCTTAATTATTCACTTTATTCGTTGTAATGTAGATGCTAAGGCCCTTAACATTATAGTGCAATGATATTCCTTTCTTATTTGCATTTAGCTTTATTAAAAAATGTTACAATTTAGGATTTCATGTCTTTACTTTTTATCTAGTTTTTCATTTGATTAGTTACTTCTTATTTGTAGTCCTTCTGGATTAAGAACCAAGCAAGGAAACAACATGACAATGATTTAATTCTTCTACATAGTAATTTTATGCCTATATATGATTGTGGATATGTGTTGGGTTTGACTTCAGCAGATGATCCAATTAATATAAAAGGGTAAATGATTTTGACATGTGTACCTTTCTTAGATTTCATGTTTTGAAAATGTTACTTTTATAGTCTTTATCCTACATGCTTAGAATTGTAGCAAATATCTAAGTTGTTCAAAACTTGTTGATTGTTATGTATGTTGAGCATACTTGGGATATTAGCATTCATAATGATTTTATGATTGTGGTAGCTATATTGTATGTGATGCTAATAATGGTGTAATTTGTCTCCAAAATATTTTTTTTGTTTATACTGCACTTCTTTAAAAGAGAAGCTGCTATTTTGTATGTTGTGCAGTTCAACAACCATAGAATAGATAGGTATAATCTTATTTTAGTTTATCATTATTTCTTTATTTAATATGATGATATTAAGTAATAAATTATTGATTTCATAAATATTTAATAGTTGGTTAGAATATAATGATAGCATGTGTTTCCATGAAAACTTCATTTCTACAATATTACTTGACAATGCAAGCAATTATATATATTTTTTTAATAAAACAGTCTAAATTACTAAAGCTGAAGAAAAAAATGATGACGAGAAATAATAAACAAAGCATTTGCTTGGTGTATCCTAATTAGCTAGCTATTCTGCCTATATAATTTTACTAATCAATAAGACAATCAAAACAACATATTATCTTTCCCCTTTATTATTATATTTAATTTTATTGTAGGAGAATTATAAAATAGAGATGATTTCAAGATATGGAATTGGTCGGAAAAATCATCCTTTATTTGATGGAATAACTTAGTGTGTGGCTATAAGAGGAGTTACAAATTGTAGAATATATGGTGCACCTGGTATGCCAAAATTCATGGTTAGTACAAATGTTTCATCACAATCCTATAAGATGGAGTCAACACCTTCTAGTTCATCAATTCAAGTATTGAAAGAACAAATAAAGGAAAGAGACATTTTATCACAACAACAGGAGATGACTTCTATAAAAAAATTTCTTAGTAGCATAGAATATCAAGCTTGGATATCAAATATGGATCAAGGTATGTCAGCACCTATGACTTTATCTATGCCGTCACATGTGGCTTTATAAATGACGACACTTATATATTTCTTGTCTAATCTAGTATATCGACCTAATCCTCAACCACTATATACTAGTTCCTTTTTATAATGGTCAAAATTGTTTTGGTTTGTTTCCACCACCACCACCACCACCACCACTTATATGATAGAACATATTTATTAAATTATGAGTTATCTATTTTGATGTAAGTTTAACAAGATTTTAAAATTTATTTTTATTTGACTTATTATTATTGATTAAATAATTTCTAGTATTAATTTATGTTCCTTATATATTTTTCTATAATTTTTGAAATATCCACAAATAATTAAAAGAAATTCAATAAATGAGGAAAAAATAATTTAAAAAAATCATGTTTTAAAAAATAGTTATTAGACAAATCAGCAACGAATCACTATTGTTAATTAATAACGGATTAGCAATGCAATATCCATTATTGATAAGTAATGGTGATTAGTGATGGAATATCTATTGCTGATTTATGCAATAAGTAACTAAATTTCAACAACAAATAAGTTGTTGCTAAAAAAATCAATAATTGATAATTTGTTGCTAAAAAATTAGCATCTATTATTTGTATCTGACATTATCTATTGTTAATTTCATTGCTGATTTTTATTAGCAATAGATTTTAGTTTTATATGCAACGGACTAAATAGTTACTAATAGGCTCATTTTTTAGTAGTGCATGGGAGGATAAAAAAGGGTTTAAAACCTATAAATTCACCACTATTATCAAAATAGAGTGTTTTTATTTTGGTTTGAAATAATGCTTCAACTGTTCAATAAATTTTTGGAACTATGGACAAATACAAGAAACACCAAACTTATTAACCATTAGACAAAACCACATGCATTTGATATGGTGATCAACAAATATATAGTAATATCAAGATCCATTAATGCTAAAGTTTAGGAAGCCATTATCCTAAATTCACATTGTGAGAAAATCATAGTACTAAACATTGAAAAGGATGTGCATTTTATAGAGGAAATTAAGAAAAACAAAAAACTAATTAAAGATTTACACTTTAAGTTAACTCATAATCGTCACCTAGATTCTTTCTCAGTCTAATCATCACAATCTTAAGCACAAAAATATAATTGATGTCATAATTATGAATCATAATATCAATTAAAATTTTATCATGGTTTTCAACAAAGACATCAATTTAAATGTCATGGTTGTGAAATGCAGCATCATTAAAATGTTGTGGTTTTCAACATTGACTTGTAAAAACATGTTATTTTGCCAAAAAAAAAAATCAAAGTGTGTTATTCTACCAAATTTTAAAAATAAATGTGCTAATTTTACAAATTATCCAAACTTTAGATACTTTTTACCCTTTTTAAGAAAAATAAAATTCTTTGGTTACGGTATATTTTTTCAAGCACCTTTCATATATATAAGAATAAAAATGTTCTACATCAAATTAAAAAAAAAATTTATACCTGAATATATTTATTTCTTTCTCGAGTTAGTATTGTTAAGAAAAGTTTTAATCAAATTTACATGGTAAGTAAACACTTTACATCAATATAATATATTTTAAAGAAGTTAATAAATTCATCGAAGTATGTTAACAATGTTTTATATATAATCAAATTTATAACAAAAAAAAATGTTAGAGCATAGAAAAGAAAAAAAATGCTAATAAGATATGATGTGTTTTGGAAAAAAGAAAAGTCTAGCAATTCTTCTCCATCGTTGGATATAGATTGAAGTCCAACAAAAAAAATCATGGATTTCTATTTAGGAGACGACCTAATAATTGTTATAATCATGACCCAACAAGGTACAAGATAGTTGATACTGCTAAGTTTCAATAAATATATCTTCACCACATATTATTAATATGAAATCACACTTACACACACATATGATAAAGATTGAAATCCAACAAAAAAAAAGATAGATTTCTATATAGAAGACAACCTAATAATTGTTATAACCATGACCCAATAAGGTATAGGATAATTGATACTGCTAAGTTTCAATGAATATATCACCACCATATGTTATTAATATGAAGTCACACTTACACACACATATATAGACACACACACACACATAACTTTTAGAATTTTAGTTTAGGTAGAAATCATTTGTTTAACTTAAATCTAGGATACATTTGTTTAGTCTAAATCTATACTATAGAGCTATTACAAATTACAAGATCATAACAAAGTGTGCATCATAATTTAAGGCTAGATTGACTCTGTCGAGATTTCACTGTGTTTCATACCATTTTTCTTTATACACCCCTGTAAGATTGAGCTTCCATTAACAAAACCAATCTTGTTACACAAAAGTTTTGTATATTGTCTAAACATAAGTTTGTTTAGCAAATCAACTAGTTTATCTTGGGCATGAACATCACAAACATGTATGTAACTTCAACCAACTAAGACTTATATAAAATAAAGATCAATTTAAATATGTTTCATATGAGAGTGATTAACTAGATTGAAACTGAGATATGTAGCACCAATATTATCCCATAACATTTGAGGTAAGTTTTTTTTTATAATTGTATGACTTAAGTTCTAGAACGACTAGTATATTAATTGTTGAGTTTTTTTTCAAACCTAATGAGAGGTTTTTGTTATGGTTATTAGTGGAGTGATTATAGGTCATTTAGAGGCTAGGATTGCACTGAGGATGAGATTGTCCTACCAAAGCCAGTGGGTTTTATTCAGATTGAAAATGGAGGTACCATCAAGAGAGGAACATAGGATATCACCATTAAAATAATTAAGTAAATCATAACTAATTAAAAAGTTTTTAACTGAGCACACCATTGAGGAAAATTGGATAAAGTTAGTTTTTTGTTAACTTAGACAATAATATTTAGGGCAATGAGAGGCTTATCAAAATCTGAAAAGGGTTGTGTGTTAAGGTTGAGGTTTTGGTTTTGATTTGAAGGAGAGGACATAATTGAAATTAGGATTGTTGGCTCGTGAGAGATTTGAGACTTTGATATCATATAAGATAATTAACATATTAGGTTTCAATGAATATTTCATCACCCTATGTTATTAATATGAAGTCAAGTATATATACACAACTTCTAGATTTCTAGTTTAGATAAGATTCATTTGTTTAAGCTAAATTTAGGATATATTTTTTAGGCTAAATCAATGTTATAGTTTTGTTACAAATTACAAGATCATAATATAATATACACTATGATTTGAGGCTAGATTAACTTTATTAAGATTTGTTTGTGTTTCATACCATTTTTTTTATACAAGGTTAATGAAGTTTATGAGAAGCTTATAGGCACCCGGTATAATGATAAGCATATAAATCTCTACTGTGACAGATAAATCATAGAGCATCATCCGACTACACGGGATTGGGATTGTGCTTTCTTTAAGGACTGTAAAAGTGGATATGGTATCTAGAGTTCTCTTTTTTTTCAATATTAGAAATGGAAAATGATAGAACTTGAATTTATTTGATCATGATGCTTATCAAATATTAGACTACACAAGGTTACTCCTTCTTATTAATGATGTGAGTAGATTAATCGGAGTTTGTTTGTTTGATAGGATACTAGATAACTTTTAAGCTATGTCATTTAGAACTCAAGAGTCCATTACAAGAGTAGACTAGTTTGAGTTGTTTGATACGATATTGGATAACTTTTACAACTATGTTATTTAGCATCCAAGATCTAGAGTCCATTATATATTTTGCGTGATTATTGAAAATCGGGAAAATTGTGTAAATACATTTACGATTCAACTAGCATAGCTCATGATGCAAGATGGATTACTTTATTGTTTCTATTTGTGATTTTATTTAACAATCTCTACAAAACCAATTAAATAAAAGATAACAACAAAAAGAAACCATATATATATATATATATATTTTACCATGTAAATTCATCAACTATATCCACTTTAATTGTATTTACCTTTAGTAAAAAAGGTATGATTGTGATTAGTTCAAGTTTCTCTACCAATAAAGAAGTCATTTATGTTTTTTCTAAACTTATAATCCGTTGGTAAAAACCACTAGTAACAGGGAAAAAAAAGACATTTCACCGCTATTTGTTAGCGAGAATGCCTTATTATTTTCCATACATTATGGACATGTTATTTTTCCATGTATGCTCCAACCAGAAACCATTCCACAAACTGGTAAATCATTAATAGTCCACATCAAAGCTACCTTCATCAGAAATTTATGTTTCCTCGATATATCATGAATCAAAGTCTTGGATAACCACACTGCTTCAACTCATCAATCAACAGTCAAAGACTAATATATATATTCTGACCTAGACTATTAGGATCGAGTTGTGTGTTAAGGTTGCGGTTTTGGCTTTAACCTGAAGGAGAGGACATGATTGAAATTAGGATCATTGGCTTGTGAGCAATTTAAGACTCCGATACCATATAAGATAATTAACATGATGTGTTTCACCATCCCATGTTATTAATACGAAGTCACATGTATATAATTTAGGTATGATTCATTTATTTAAACTAAATTTAGGATATGTTTTTTAGGCTAAATCAATGCTATAAAGCTGTTACAAATTACAAGATTATAACACAATATACACCATGATTTGAGGCTAGATTGACTTTATTTAGATTTGCTTGTGTTTAATATCATCTTCCTTTATACAAGGTTAGTTTACAAGCACTTGATATAATGATAAGCATATGAATTTTTGCTATGACAGATAAATTGTAAAGCATCATATAACTACATGAGATTGGGATTGGGCTTTTTCTAAAGACTGTAAAAATGGATGTGGTATTTAGAATTCTCTTTCTTTTTTTTTTAAGATTAGTAATGGAAAAGGATAAGACTCGAGTTTATCCGATTATGATGCTTATCAAATATTAAATTACATACGGTTACTTCCTCTTAGTTTATTTGTTCAATAGGATACTAGATGCCTTTTAAGCTCTGGTATTTAGCACCCGAGAGTCCAATAGTCCATTACAAGAATAGATTAGTTTGAGTTGTTTGATAGGATTTTAGAGATAACTTTTACAGCTATGTTATCTAGCACCCACAATCTAGAGTCCATTACAATATTTTGCCATGTTACTGGAACTTGGGAATATCATATAACCATGTGCAAATGCATTAGCTAGTGATGTCAGATGAATTACTCTATTGTTTCTATTTGTGATTTTCTTAATCAATCTCTGCAAAATTACATAAATAAAAGATAATGAATTACTCTATTGTTTCTATTTCCGCCATACATGAATTCATCATTCATATCCACTTTCATTGTATTTACCTTTGGTAAAAATGGTAAGGTACCAAGATTGTGATTAGTTCAAAGTTTCAAAACATGACACTAGAAGATATTTTGAGAATTTTAATGAACATGATATCGAGTCTGCATATTAATGCAGCATGCATATTTTCGTTTCATAAGTATATACTTCTCGGAAGTACCATGTCATGGCAAGCTATACATACATATAAAAAAGAATGTTGATCAGCCAGGACTCAATGCTTCACCCTCCTAAGCTTGGCTTAGTACCCAGAGGCCAAACCCTAGTCCAGGAAGCTATTGTCCCAGGGCTACATGGTGAGAAAATCATAATACTAAACATTGAAGAGGATGTGCATCTTGCAGGGGAAATTAAGAAAAATAAAAACCTAACTGAAGATTTGCACTTTAAGTTAGCTCACGATCATCTCTTAGATTTTCTTATTGATGTAATCAGCACCATCTTAATCACAAAAATATAATTAATTTCATGGTTGTTAACTGCAATGTAAATTAAAATTTTATAATAGTTCTTAACAATGATATCAATTTAAATTATTATGGTTATGAAATACGACATCATTTAAATATTATGGTTTTTAATATCGATGTCCAAAAATATGTTATTTTGTCAAAAAAATAAATTACGTTATTCTACCAAATTTTTTAAAATAAATGTTCTAATTTTTCAAATTATTCAAACTTTAGATACTTTTTACCTTTTTTAAGAAAAATAAAATTCTTTGGTTGTGGTATATTTTTTTCAAACAACTTTTTTATATATATATATATATATAAGAATAAAAATGTTTTGCATCAGATAATATAATTTATGCTTGAATCTATTTATTTATTTCTTGAATTAATATTGCTAGGAAAAAAATTCTGATCAAATTAATATTTTAAGTAAACATTGTTACATTAATCTAATATATTTTGAAGAATTTAATAAATTCATCAAAGTATTTTAACAATGTTTTATATATAATCAAATTTATAATAGAAAAAAAAAATCAGACCTTAAAAAGGAAAAAAATGCTAATAACATATGATATATTTTGGAAAAAAAAAAAGAAAGCCTAGCAATTCTTCTCCATCATTGGATAAAGATTGAAGCCCAATAAAAAATAAATTTTTATCCAGGAGATAACCCAATAATTGTTAGAGTTATTACCCAATAAGATATAAGATAATTAATACAGCTAAGTTTCAATAAATATCTCACTACCGTATGTTATTAATATAAAGTCACACACACATACATATAGACATACACACAACTTTTAGAATTCTAGTTTAGGTAGGACTCATTTGTTTAAGTTAAATCTAGGATATATTTGTTTAGGCTAAACCTGTGTTATTGAGCCATTACATATTGCAAGATCATAACAAAGCATTAAACATATTTTAAGGCTAGATTAACTCTATTGAGATTTGATTGTGCTTCATATCATCTTCTGTTATACATCCCCATAAGATTAAGCTTCCATTAATAGGATCAATCTTGTTACATAAAAGTTTTGTATGTTGTTTGGATATAAGCTTGGTTAGCAGATTAGCTAGTTTATTTTGGATATCAACATGACAAACATGTATACGGCCTTGGCCAACTAAGTCTTATACAAAATGAAGATTAATTTGAATATGTTTAATACGAGATTGATTAACTGGATTGAAGTTGAGATGAGTAGCTCTAAGATTGTCAAACAGCAACTAAGGTGTGGTTATGAGTATAAAACCAACTTTAGTGAAGAGATTGTGTAGCCATATGGTTTTAAAGGTTGCATTGAAAAGTAATCGATATTCAACCTCTATAAAATAACAGGTAACAACTCTTTGTTTCTTTTAGCTCTAAGAAATTGGAGTTAAACCTATAAAGAAAATGTAGGCAAAAGTGGATGTCCTATCATCAATATTGTTAGCCCAATTAGTATCAGGGAAGGTTTTGAGAATAGGTGCACCAGCTTTATTAATCTAGATTCTATGAAAAAATTATTTGTTTCAAATAACAAAGGAGTGGTTTGGTTACTACTCAATGATTTTGTGTTAGCTTGTGTACAAATTGAGATAACTTATCCACAACAAAAGAAAATATTTGGGTGCATCAAAAAAAGATATTGAAGACTTTGTATAATACGATGAAATGCTGAAGTGTTTATATGCGAAATGTCATTAACTAATTGAAGATATTGACTTGGGGTAATAGAGTACAGACATCTTTTGCACCATCTATATTGGTATTTGATAAGAGATCATGAGCATACTTGTGTTGTGGAAAAAAAAATCTTGTTTAAATAGGTATGACTTTAATCCTTAAGAAAAAATAAAGAACATTTATGTCTTTATGATAAAATCTATTATTGAGTTGCTGGATAATATAAGGCACAAAAGTAGAGTCATTGTCTATAATCACAAGGTTATCAACATAAATCAAGAAATAACGTGTTATAAAGGTTTGACTATAGATGAATAGTGACGAGTCTGGCTTTGAAATATAAAGGCCAAACTGAAAAATAACACTTTTAAATTTGCATATCAATTTTATCGAGCTTGTTTCAATTCATAAATTATTTTTCATAATCTACAGCTATGTTTAGGTTTGAATAGATCTTTAAACCTAGGGTTTGCACTATATAAAATATTATAGAGCAAGTATCAATGTAAAAATGCATTATGATTATCTAATTGCTTTAATTTCTATCCATTCATTGAGCAAGTATCAATGTAAAAAGGCATTATGATCATCCATTTGCTTTAATTTCTATCCATTCATTATAATAGTAGTCATAATAAGCCTAATAGTTGCATGTTCAATTACAAGACTAAAAGTTTCATTGTAATTCAAACTATGTCATTAATTATAGCTTTTTGCAACAAGTTAGACTTTACACTTGTCAATTGACCCATTTGGATTCCTCTTTACCCCGAACCCTTATTTACAACCTACTGTTGTAGAATTGAAAAGGCATGAAACTAAGTGTCAGTACTATATTGTATTAAAATAATGAGTTCATTGGACATTGCCTTATGCCACTGAGATTGTGAGATGACTTGATGCATACTAGTTGGTTCGATGTCCTTAGAAAAAGGATGTTTGGTCATAAAATTGAGTTGTTTGAGTTTAAAAATATTGTTCATAGATTTGGTGGTTATTTGATGAACTCGTTGAAGTTAGATAAACTGGCCTAAGTTCATGTTTATAAAGAGTTCATGAGGAGTTAAAGGCGTCACAAATTAAGAAGCATTGTAATTTTCAGAGGCATGATAAGTAAAGGTTTATTTATAAAAATGATAACCTAAATGATTTGGGAAAGAATAAGATTGTGAAAAAAAGGTTATAAAAGGGTACCTAATAAAAGATGTTGCAATAGTAAGGACACCTTCTTGAGATGCCAATGATGACGAAGAGATAAACTTTATGACTACTGGTGACTGCTGGATGTTAAGGAATAAAGGAAGAAATTTGTGTGGTGGTAAAGCATGTTTATTGTTAAGAAAAAATATAATAGCATTTTCATTTTGGTTTTCATTAAACACAACATGTCTTGAAATGTACAGTCTTTGAGTTTATGGTTCTGGACATTTATACGCATTTTGGGTTTGGGAGTAGCCAAGAAAAATGCATAGTTTGGACTTAGGTTGCATTGTGTTAAACTCAAATGCTTGTGTGAGAGGATAACAAATGCACCCAAATTTCTTTAACTTGCAATAATTTGGCTTTTAACCAAAAAAGCTTTTAAAAAGGGATTTATTTTGTAAAATGGATGTAGGTTATCTATTAACAAGATATGAGATTGTGTGGAATGCGCATGGTCAATATAAAGGTTCAAAAGAAACATCATAAAGTAATGTAGGACCTATTTTAACAAGATGGCGATGATGATGTTTAGTGCCACCATTTTTTTGTGGTGTGTAAAAGGCAATGATGTAGTGACTGATACCATCACTACAAAAAAAAAAAAAAGGGTCATTAGCATTGGATGTTAGTAACAAAATAGTTCAGATGCTATTTTAGCAACAAATTAGTAACGGATTACATATATATTAATTTTTTAATATTAGCAACGGATTTACCAATGCAAAATCAATTACAAAAAAATAAATTAATCTATCAAGAATCAGCAATGGATTTTTCATTTCTCATATGGTTGCATAAAATTTACAATGAAAAAGCCTGTTGCTAATAAAAAGAAAAGATTAAACTTTGGCTTTTATACACAAACAAATAAACAATAATAATGTGTTAATAATTAATTGGCACGTGTATACTTTGTAAAAAAATACATATATAAGCAAATACCAATCTTAAGAGGAAAATTTATCATTCTCCAAAAAAACCCTAATTAACCAATATGTCCCTTTGTATTCCTTCTCCAAAAACTCCATCTCTGTCATTTTCTTAAATTCTTCTCTATGAATATGTGCTCCTAAGACATTCCTTTTAAAAAAAAATATTATTTATCACTTTCTTAACTTCTTCTCTAATGAATATGTGCTCCAAAGGATTTTATCTAGCAATGAATAAATATGGTCCAATAAAGATAACATGTATAATTAGAAACCCATATTTAAGAAATTGTGATTGTAATTTAAAGAGAATATATATTGTTTTATTAACTAATTTTGTCGATCTATTGCAAATTATTTATTAAATATAGTTGTCGTCACATGTTAATGCTTTTAATTTTTAATGTAATGTTCTTTATCTTCATAGTTCTATGACGATTCCATTGTTGCTTGGCTAGGTAGTGAGGCTTTTTCAAGGGTTTTGATTTTTTCTATTTTGTTGGGTATATGTATATGGTTTTTTAGAAGAGAAATATGGGTCGTGTGTGACAGACCCGTAAATAGAAGTTAGATCATAGATTTTACTTATATGCTGTGAAAGTTGTTTGATGTTGGTTAACAATTTTTTGCTTACTACATCATTTTCACTCATCTTTTTCATCATCAACTTCTCTTTAGTGAAATTGTTCTTGTTTAGAAGTGTTAAACAAAGGAAGGTAGAGAGAGTGAAATTGTTCATCATCAATTTTTTACCTTTCTCATCCTGTTTTGACAAAAAAATTGCGCTCTTGATTATTCACTTTATTTGTTGTAATGTAGATGATAAAGCCCTTACCATTGTAGTGCAATGATATTCCTTTCTTATTTGCATTTAGCTTCATTAAAAAATTTTAAAATTTAGGATTTCATATCTTTACTTTTCATCTAGTTTTTTATTTGATTAGTTACTTCTTATTTGTAGTCCTTCTAGATTGAGAACCAAGCAAGGAAACAATATGATAATGATTTAATTCTTCTACACAGTAATTTTATACCTATATATGATCATGGATATGTGTTGAGTTTGACTTCAGAAGATAATCTAATTAATATAGAAAGGTAAATGATCTTGACTTGTGTACCTTTCTTAGATTTCATGTTTTGAAAATGTTGCTTTTATAGTCTTTGTCCTACATGCTTAGAATTATAACAAATATCTAAGTTGTTCAAAACCTATTGATTGTTATGTATATTGAGCATGCTTGGGATATTAGTATTCGTAATGATTTTATGATTGTGACAGCTATATTGTATGTGATGCTAATAATGGTGTAATTTGTCTCCAAAATATCCTTTTTGTTTATACTACACTTTTTTAAAAGAGAAGCTGTTATTTTGTGTGTTGTGCAGTTCAACAATCATAGATTAGATAGACATAATCTTATTTTAGTTTTTAATTATTTCTTTGTTTAATATGATGATCTTAAGTAATAAATTATTGATTACATAAATATTTAATAGTTGGTTAAAAAATAATGATAGCATGTGTTTCCATGAAACTTCATTTCTACAATATTACTTGACAATGCAAGCGATTATATATATTTTTCTAAATAAAACAGTATAGATTACTAAAACTGAAAAAAATGTTGATGATAAATAATAAACAGAGCATTTGCATGGTGTATCCTAATTAGCTAGCTATTCTACCTATATAATTTTACTAATCAATAAGATAATCAAAACAATATATTATCTTTCCCTTTTATTATTATATTTAATTTTATTATAGGAGAATTATAAAATAAAGATAATTTCAAGATATGGAACTGGTCAGGAAAATCATCCTTTATTTAATGGAACAACTTAGTGTGTGCCTATAAGAGGAGCTACAAATTATAGAATATATGATGCACCTGATATGTTGAAATTCATGGTTATTACAAGTGTTTCATCACAATCCTATACGATGGAGTCAACACCTTCTAGCTTATCAATTCAAGTAATGAAAGAGCAAATAAAGGAAAGAGACATTTTATCACGCATCAGGAGATGACTTCTATCAAAAAATTTCTTAGTAACATAAGATACCAAGCTTGGACATCAAATATGGATCAAGGTATGTCAACACCTATAACTTCATTTATGCCATCACATGTGGCTCCACATATGATGACACTTATATATTCCTTGTCTAATCCAATATATCGATCTAGGCCTCAACCACTATATACTAGTTCCTCTTTATAATGGTCAAAATTGTTTTGGCTCGTTTTCACCACCACCACCATTTATATGATAAAATATATTTATTAAATTATGAGTTATCTATTTTGATGTAAGTTTAACAAGATTTTGATATTTATTTTATTTGACTTATTATTATTGATAAAATAATTTCTAGTATTAATTTATGTTCTTTATATATTTTTCTATAATTTTTGAAATATCCACAAATAATTATAAGAAATTCAATAGGTGATGAAAAAATAATTTAAAAAAATCATGTTTTAAAAAATAGTTATTGGACAAATCAACAACGGATCACTATTGTTAATTAATAACAAATCAGCAATGCAATATACATTGTTGATAAGCAATGGTGATTAGTGATGAAATATTTATTGCTGATTTATGCAATCAGTAACCAAATTTCAACAATAGGTAAGTTGTTGCTAAAAAAATCAGTAATTGATAATTTATTGCTAATAAATTAGCATCTATTATTTGTATCTGACATTATCTATTGTTAATTTCATTGCTAATTTTTATTAGCAATAGATTTTTGTTTTATCTGCAATGGACTAAATAGTTGCTAATAGACCCCTTTTTTAATAGTACATGGAAGGATAAAAAAGGGTCTAAAACCTATAAATTCACCACTATTGTCAGAATAGAGTGTTTTTATTTTGGTTTAAAATAATGCTTCAACTGTTTAACAAATTTTTTGAACTGTGGACAAATGCAAGAAACACCGAACTTATTAACCATCAATCAAAGCCACATGTATTTGATATGGTGATCAACAAACATATAGTAATATCAAGATCCATTAATGTTAAAGTCTAGGAAGCCATTATCCTAAATCTATATTGTGAGAAAATCATAGTACTAAACATTGAAGAGGATGTGCATCTTAAATTAAGAAAAACAAAAAACTAATTGAAGATTCACACTTTAAGTTAGCTCACGATCGTCACCTAGATTCTTTCACAGTCTAATTAGCACAATCTTAAGTGCAAAAATATAATTGATGTCACAATTATGAATCATGATATCAATTAAAATTTTATCATGGTTTTCAACAAAGACATCAATTTAAATGTCATGGTTGTGAAATGCAGCATCATTAAAATGTTGTGGTTTTCAACATTGACTTGTAAAAACATGTTATTTTGCCAAAAAAAAAAATCAAAGTGTGTTATTCTACCAAATTTTAAAAATAAATGTGCTAATTTTACAAATTATCCAAACTTTAGATACTTTTTACCCTTTTTAAGAAAAATAAAATTCTTTGGTTATGGTATATTTTTTCAAGTACCTTTCATATATATAAGAACAAAAATGTTCTCCATCAAATTACAAAGAAGATAATTTATACCTGAATATATTTATTTCTTTCTCAAATTAGTATTGTCAAGAAATTTTTTAATAAAATTTATATTTTAAGTGAACACTTTACATCAATATAATATATTTTGAAGAAAATAAATTCATCTAAGTATGTTAACAATGTTTTATATATAATCAAATTTATAACAAAAAAATGTTAGAGCTTAGAAAAGAAAAAAAATGCTAATAAGATATGATGTGTTTTGAAAAAAAAAAAATAAAGTCTAGCCATTCTTCTCCGTCGTTGGATAAAGACTGATGTCCAACAAAAAAAATCATGGATTTCCATTTAGGAGACAATCTAATAATTGTTATAATCATGACCCAACAAGGTATAAGATAATTGATACTGCTAAGTTTCAATAAATATATCACCATCACATGTTATTAATATAAAGTCACACTTACACACACATACGATAAAGACTAAAGTCCAACAAAAAAAAACATGGATTTCTATCTAGAAGATGACCTAATAATTATTATAGCCATGACCTAACAAGGTATAAGATAATTGATACAGTTAAGTTTCAATGAATATATCACCACCATATATTATTAATATGAAGTCACACTTACACACATATAACTTTTAGAATTCTAGTTTAGGTAGGAATTATTTGTTTAAGTTAAATCTAGGATACATTTGTTTAGTCTAAATCTATATTATAGAGTTATTACAAATTACAAGATCATAACAAAGTATGCATCATAATTTAAAGCTAGATTGACTCTGTTGAGATTTGATTGTGTTTCATACCATTTTTCTTTATACACCCCTGTAAGATTGAGCTTTCATCAACAAGACCAATCTTATTACACAGAAGTTTTGTATATTGTCTAAACATAAGCTTATTTAGCAAATCAACTAGTTTATCTTGGGTATGAACATCACAAACATGTATGCAACTTTGACCAACTAAAACTCATACAAAATAAAGATTAATTTAAATATGTTTCATATAAGAGTGATTAACTAGATTGAAACTGAGATGTGTAGCACCAATATTGTCCCATAGTAGCTAAGGTAAGTTCTTTTTTAATTGTATGACTTAAGTTCTAGAACAACTAGTATATTAGTTGTTAAGTTTTTATCCAAACCTAATGAGAGGTTTTTGTTATGGTTATTAAGAGAGTGATTATGGGTCATTTAGAGGCTAGGATTGCACTGAGGATGAGTTTGTCCTATCAAAGCCAGTGGGTTTTGTTCAGATTGAAAATAGAGGTACCATCAAGAGAGGAACATAAGACATCACCATTAAAATAATCAAGTAAATCATAACTAATAAAAAGGTTTTTAACTGAGTACACAATTGAGGAAAGTTTGATAAAGTTAGCTTTTCATTAACTTAGACAATAATATTTAGGGCAATGAGAGGCTTATCAGAATCTGAAAAGGGTTGTGTGTGAAGGTTGAGGTTTTGGCTTTGATTTGAAGAAGAGAACATAATTTAAATTAGGATCGTTGGCTCGTAAGAGATTTGAGACTCTGATACCATATAAGATAATTAACATATTAGGTTTCAATGAATATTTCATCACCCTATGTTATTGATATGAAGTCAAGTATATATACACAACTTCTAGATTTCTAGTTTAGGTAGGATTCATTTGTTTAAGCTAAATTTAGGATATATTTTTTAGGCTAAATCAATGTTATAGAGTTGATACAAATTACAAGATCATAACATAATATATGCCATGATTTAAGGCTAGATTAATTTTATTGAGATTTGTTTGTGTTTCATACCATCTTTTTTTATACAAGGTTAATTGATTGTGCATCAAAAGTTTCATTAAGTCTCTTATTTTACATATGTATTTATTGTTTTTATTTGGTTTCTTTTATAATAATTGATGTGCTTTTCAGTAATGAAGTTTATTTTAATGTTTCGATAGGTTTTTGGAGCTTAAATGAATTAATTCAGGAAATTCAACGTC
>NW_011499917.1:679149-680716 GCF_000495115.2 Populus euphratica | reverse complement strand
ATTAGGTTGAGTTATCTTATATATGTTGAAGAAATCACCAATACATCACCATTAAAATTGATTTGGACCAAGACTTACTTTTTCTTGTCATTTAAAATCTATTTATACTTTTTCATCTTTGAAAACAAATCCATCAATTATTTTCAACCAAGTTATTGTTAATTTAATTTCTCCTGAGTTTTTTTTGTTACCTAGCTTAATTTCCAGATCTAGCTCTCTGTGAATATGACCTCGATCTTACCGAGTTAATTGCTACATCGCACACTCATGCACTTGCGAGTTAAAACAAGTCGATCATAAAAAGCGGTCAAGCATTAATGAAATTTATGAGAAGCTTATAAACACCCGGTATAATGATAAGCATATAAATCTCTACTGTGACAAATAAATCATAGAGCATCATCTAACTACACGGGATTGGGACTATGCTTTCTTTGAGGACTGTAAAAGAGGATATGGTATCTAGAGTTCTTTTTTTTTTCAATATTAGAAATGGAAAATGATAGAACTTCAATTATTTATTTGATCATGATACTTATCAAATATTAGACTACATAAGGTTACTCCCTCTTGTTAATGATGTGAGTAGATTAATCGGAGTTTGTTTGTTTGATAGGATACTAGATAACTTTTAAGCTATGTTATTTAGTACTCAAGAGTCCATTACTAGAGTAGACTAGTTTGAGTTGTTTGATACGACATTGGATAACTATTACAGCTATGTTATTTAGCACCCAAGATCTAGAGTCCATTATATATTTTGCATGATTATTGAAACTCGAGAATATTGTGCAAATACATTTACGATTCAACTAGCATAGCTCATGATGCAAGATGAATTACTTTATTTGTTTCTATTTGTGATTTTATTTAACAATCTCTACAAAACCACTAAAATAAAAGATAACAATGGAAGGACACCATATGTAAATTCATCAACCATATCCACTTTAATTGTATTTACCTTTGGTAAAAAAGGTAAGGTTATGATTAGTTCAAGTTTCTCTACCAATAAAAAAGTCATTTTTGTACTTTTTGGACTTATAATTTATTGGCAAGAACCACTAGTGATAGTAAAAAAAAAGAAAGAGACATTTCATCGTTATTTATTAGCGAGAATACCTTATTATTTTCCATACATTATGGACATGTTATTTTTCCATGGATGCTCTAACCAGAAACTATTCCATAAGCTGGTAAATCATTAATAGTCCACATCAAAGCTGTCTTTATCAGAAATTTATATTTTCTTGATATATCATGAATCAAAGTCTTGGATAACCACACTGTTTCAGCTCATCAATCAACAGTCAAAAACTAATGTATATATTCTGACCTAGACTATTAGGATCGGGTTGTGTGTTAAGGTTGAGGTTTTGGCTTTGACCTGAAGAAGAGGACATGATTGGAATTAGGATTATTGGCCCATGAGCGATTTGAGACTCTGATACCATATAAGACAATTAACATGATCAATTTCACCATCCCATGTTATTAATATGAAGTCACATATATATATATATATATATATATATATATATATATAATATTTCTCTAAGATATATAT
>NW_011499917.1:674685-679000 GCF_000495115.2 Populus euphratica | reverse complement strand
ATATAATATTTCGGTAAGATTCATTTGTTTAAACTAAATTTAGGATATGTTTTTTTAGGCTAAATCAATGCTATAAAGCTGTTACAAATTACAAGATTATAATATAATATACACCATGATTTGAGGCTAGATTGACTTTGTTTAGATTTGTTTGTGTTTAATACCATCTTCCTTTATACAAGATTGCTGAAGTTTATAGACAGTCGGTATAATGATAAGCATATGAATCTTTGCTATGACCGATAAATCGTATAGCATCATATAACTACATGAGACTAGGATTGGGCTTTTTCTGAAGACTGTAAAAGTGGATGTGGTGTCTAGAATTCTCTCTCTCTTTTTTTCAAGACTGGTAATGGAACAGGATGAAATATGATGCTTATCAAATATTAAACTACATACGGTTACTCCCTCTCAATCATGATACGAGTAGATTAATGGGAGTTTATTTGTTCAATAAGATACTAGATGCCTTTTAAGCTCTGATATTTAGCACCCGAGAGTCCACTAGTCCAATATTACAAGAGTAGATTAGTTTGAGTTGTTTGATAGGATATTAGAGATAACTTTTAAGCTATGTTATCTAGCACCCACAATCTAGAGTCCATTACAATATTTTGCCATATTACTGGAACTTGGGAATATCATATAACCATATGTGCAAATGCATTAGCTAGTGATGTAAGATGAATTACTCTATTGTTTCTATTCGTGATTTTCTTAATCAATCTCTGCAAAATTACATAAATAAAAGATAATGATAAGAAGATACCACGATATATATAGCTATTTCCGCCATATATGAATTCATCATTCATATCCACTTTAATTGTATTTACCTTCGGTAAAAATTGTAAGGTACTAAGATTTTGATGAGTTCAAAGTTTCAAACCATGACACTAGAAGATATTTTGAGAATTTTAATGAACATGATATCGAGTCTGCAATTTAATGCAGCATGCATATTTTCGTTTCATAAGCATATACTTCTCGGAAGTACCATGTCATGGCAAGCTATACATACATATAAAAAGGAATGTTGATCAACCAGGACTCAATGTTTCACCCTCCTAAGCTTGGCTTAGTACCCAGAGGCCAAACCCTCACAGACCGCGTGGTGAGACTGTAACTAAACGTTGTAGATGTAACTAGTGTACAGGATGATGAGAAAGGGGTAGCTTCGATGCTATTGGATCAGGACTGGAAGCAAACGACAATTAGCTTAGGAAAAAGCTCAATCACCTGCACTTCTATAAAATTTGCTTAGAAAGATGCAAAAAGTTTGAAAGGATACACCCACACAACAAATTATACCAAGATTACGAGGATACAAGAATCCATATATGTTCCTAAATTAGAAAAAATCGCTGCATAAAAACTAGCATCAGACTTGTCAATTTGTTTCAAGACTATTGATTCATTGAACAGGAGGAAAGATTGAAGTTAATACCATATCATAATATGGAGCAACAATCAAACAGTAAACAAATCTTAAAGTCAAGATCCATATATGGTATGGTATTATGAAGCTTCGCAATATGGCAAATGATCTTTCCTAGCTAGACAATATTAAACGCTGAAAAATCAAAAGAAAATCCATGAACCACTTAAACTAGTTGACCTATATATGCATAGTGCTCTAGTCCTGATTTATAGATACCACCTCAATTTGATAAGAATCAGTGATCCCCTTTCCAATTTCAGCGATCAAAGGGGCCATTGGGATCAAGTTGTTTACACAATCCAAGATAAGCAAGAAAAAGAACACGATCCTTAGCCCCAGTTCGATGATTCTTTGTGTGCTTGCAAAAATACTTCAACTGATCAAGAGTACAGCATCCTAACATTTGCCCCAGAAGCAAAAACAACCAATTAATCTTCCTCTTCTTGTTGGCAATCACCGGCTTGGAGCTATTTTCCTGCTCGCAAAATTGGCACTTGGGCAATGCCGGATTCATCCAAACACTTGGTGCTCTATCATGCATGAAACTCTTATTTTTAGCGATAAATGCACCAATTTCAGCAAACTTGGCTTCCAAGTCAAACCCTATTTCATATTGTTTTTCACATCTCTTGCACTGGACACAACCAGTAATGGTTTCTATTTTTCTTGACAGCAAATAATCCAGGCTATGTACCATTGCGCGCCGGTCCATGGACCAGGAGTACAAGACGGGAACAGTTTCCCCTTTCCCTTCGCGAGGTGCACCCAGAGAAGGGTTCCGGCGTGTGCGTGGAGCGCGAGATGGACCAGCCATGGGCTTTTCTTGGTTTATCGGAGCATTAGTGTATAACAATGGCTCCGTCAGAGGAACTTCAGCGAGCAGTGCATGTGAAGTAGAAAGCCGAAAAGGGTCAAGAGACCTCGGTGTCGTATTCCGGGCTGCAGCGATTTCAATATGTGGGATTTCTTGATGTTGGGGCAATGGTTGGCAAGTCACTGATAATGATGTTGATGTCACAGGTGGTGGCAATGACAACGATAACTGTGGTTTTGTAGCGTGTAAGGTGGTTTTCTTTTTAGATCTCCGGCCAAAAGACAAAGAAAGTGTAAGATCAAAATCCTTTTCATCTTCATCGAGATCTTGCATCTCATTTGGGATTTTAAACTCTTCCAAGTCTCGGCTATTGCCGTTGTTGTTGTTGTTACTACTGTGTTTTCTCTTTGTAGAGATTCCTTGGTGATCGCTGGTTCCTAAATCTTGTTGGTTTTTCATGGTGTGTGCAGAGGTAAGAGTGGGAGGGAGGATTATGATTTTAGTGGAACAGAGAAGTTAATATCTTGGTTTATGCAAAAAGAGAGAAAATTGAGAGAGATGAAGAAACAGTATATATAAAAATTGTATCTTGATAAATTTTATTTCAAAATTTGAAATGAAAAAAAAAAAAAACTATTCGGATTCTGTTTGTTATAGAGTTTGTTGGCACTGTTTACCCCGTACAGGTTTCCTTTGGCTTTGCTCTTTCTTGTTACTTGATAATATTTGTTTTTGTATTTAAAAAAATTAAATTAATATTTTTTAGCATTTTCAAATTATTTTAATTTACTAATATGAAAAATAATATTTTAAATATATATATATATTATTTTAATATTTTTTTAAATATTTTAAAGATAATAAAACTACACTGGAAGACAATCATAACCTTACTTAATTAAAGCTCTACAAGGATTAAGGCTCGAGGAACAAAATAAAGCGAGAGAATATAGAAAAATAACTATTAACAACTAATTGAGGAGAGAGATAAGAGTCTTATCCCTTCCTTAATTCTCTGTTTTTATAAAAAATGTCTTCATAAATAAATATCTCTTAGACTTCCTAATGTCCAAAGTCACATAATTTCGTGTGCATCCATGTACACAAGAAAACACATTGCCTTGCGTAATGTGAGCATAAAGACAGAGATTTAATGATGCTTATCCAAATTCTTCATGGTATGTTTAGTCATATTTATTTTTATATTTTAGTAGTATTTAAAAAAATGTTTTTTATTTTAAATTAATATTTTTTTACATGTTTTTAAATATTTTAAAATACTGATATCAAAAATAATTATTAATATATTTTCGAGTAAAAAACATTTTAAACAGTAGCGACAACCATATTCTCGAACACCTTTTTATGTTTCATTTGACAATATGGTACAAACCATGTTTCCTCAAATTTTTAAAAATAATTGTATAAAATAAATTTTTTTACGTTTTCGGATTGTTTTGATGTGTTAGTGTTAAAAATAATTTTTAAAAAATAAAAAATATATTATTTTAATAGATTTATAACTAAAAAAATATTTTAAAAAACAATTATAACAAAATTCTCAAATGCCTTCTCAAATTATTTTTTTTATTCGAGGAAACTCTACTTTTTGAAAAGTATATTTTATGAGTCTAAGAGTAAATAAAATTTTAATTGTTCGAAATTCTTATAAAAGATGTATATCCTGATTTGAACTTGAGAATTACTATATAGGCCATCTTTGTTTCCCGGAAAACAGTTTTCGAGAAACCACTTTCCAAACTTTTCTGTGTTTGTTTGTTATTAGGAAAGTTGGTCAACGGAAAACATTTTCCGGTCAACAAAAAACACTTTCCAGTTAACGGAAAACACTTTCTGGTCAATGGAAAACACTTTCTAGTAAACGAAAAACACTTTCTGGTCAACAAACACTTTCCGGTCAATGGAAAACACTTTCAGGTAAACGAAAAACACTTTCTGGTCAGCGGAAATATTTTTTAGTCAAAAACAAATTGGCTTGGTTTTTAGGAAAGTGTTTTTCTTTTTAGCTGTGTTTGTTTTCCGGAAAGTGGTTTCCG
>NW_011499917.1:609840-673850 GCF_000495115.2 Populus euphratica | reverse complement strand
GTCTTTTATATATATATATATATATATATATATATATTTAACATTCATCTCATTTATTACCATAAATACTCATTTCTGTGTATAAAAAAAACAATAATAAGAATAATAAGCTATACATAAAATATACTACACCAACCATCGTGAGAAATTAAAAATCGTCCTATGTATTCAAAAACTTAGATTTACTTTTTAAATTTTAACAATTAGGATTTTTTATCCATTTTAATTATGGTTTGATATTTAAAATTTTTTCATGCAATCAAAATCAAGAAGCAGGGCGCGGCTTTTATAAAAAGTGGCTTTCATGAAGGGTGAAAACAGATTTAACAATAACCATTATATCATATAATTTATGATTATATTAATTTAATATTCATCTTGTTTATTATTATAAACACTTATTTTTGTGTATAAAAAAAATAATAACAACAACAACAACCAGTTATACATAAAATATATTACACCAACCACCATGAGGAATTGAAGGGCATCTTGTGTATTCAAAAACTTAAATTTACCTTTTGAATGCTAATAATTAGGAGTTTTTGTTCGTTTTAGTTAGGCGGCTTTTATGAATAGTGAAAACAGATTTAACAATAACATTGTCTTGTTTTAATTCTGTAATGTAATTTTTTTATTATTATTATTATAAAGGAAATACTTGAATAAGATCTCTTGAGAGAAGAAAGATACTACAATTTTAATTAGAAAGTAATCTTAATTAGAGTGTGTTTGGAACATAATGTTTTTTAAATTAATTTTTTTTAAAAAAATTAATTTTTTTATATTTTTAAATTTTTTTAATTTGTTTTTTTTAATATTTTAATATATTCCTAAATAAAAAATATTTTAAACCCTAACAGTTATATTTTCAAACAATCCCGTAAACAAGTACGGCACATGTATTTTGAAATTTGAAGTCTCTCCCTCTCCCCCTCTTAAGATAAATTGGAGAAAAAGGGGGGAGGAAAAAAGAAATAAAAAAGTAGCTTGAAAACAAAGGTAAAATTAAATAAAAGCCCCGTTGTAGTTTATTGCAAGGACAAAGAGTTGCAGTGGGACAGTCCCATACCCCTGCAAGATACAGCATAGGACGCGTAATATTTCTTGAATGGAAACTGCATTGTCGGGACAGTCCCATACCCCTGCAAGATACAGAAAACTGAGAAAACGACGCGTAATATTTCTTGAATGCAAACTGCATTGTTATCAACAAAATCGATATTAAATTTTTTTAACATGTTCTAAAAAGTATTTCATTAAAAAAATTATCTTTTTTTTTTATCATTAATCGATATTAAATTTTTTTAACATGTTCTTAACAGTATTTCATTAAAAAAATTATCTTTTTCTTTATCATTTTAATATCAAAAATATTTTTAAAAAAAATAAAAAAGATTATTTTAATACATTTTAATAATCAACACCACTCTTCTAAATGCCCTTTACTATATTTTTACTATATTAAAAAGAAAAAAGAAAGTCGTTGCATCATGGAATAGTGCTAGTGCTCACACAAATGTTTAATGACTGTTTTAGCATTTGCTGCATGTTTCACAGTAATCAATCAAATCAATTTCGTTTCAAAAATTAATATATACATATAACAAACTATATTTTATAATTAGTTTTATTTGAAATTTCAAGTAATATACGATACATTGCATGAAACAAGATCGTGCTATAAACTTATTTATATTAAATTAGAAAATTGAAAAAAATCCCCACCGCCGCCAAACACGTAAAAACAGATTTTTCCCACAAGTTTGACTCAGTCATTGAAAATCCTGGAAGATTTAAATTCCATTATTTATACCTGTAACCAAATTTAGGGAGCACTTCACCGCAGCTAAAGGAAGTAATGTAATGGGCCATCTCAGAAGTTTCTCTGCCTCATAAAGCCCGATCCTAATCCAACCCAACCCAATTTGATTCAAAGGATCGCAGCAGCCCAGATATATCCAACACAGACAAAGGCAGAAGGAGAGGGAGCTTAGGCCTAGAAACAGCAAGAAATAGACCGATCGATCCGCAATCAAATCCCGGCGACCGTTAAGGTAACCCTCGGACTCTTCTTCGTTGGCTTTTAAGCTCTTGATTATCTAGCTAATTGATCATTATTTACTAATTATAGAATTTCATGCTTTGATTGCATGTTTAGACCTAGAAATCGGAATTACACTATATTATACCATTATTTTCAAATTCATAACTTCATGATTCAAATTAAAAACTATAATATTTTGATTTTTTTTTCATTTTAGAATTCAATTGAGAAATCGTGAGATTTTGGCGATGGACAGTATCGTAGATTCGTTAAACAACGCATACCAAGATTTCGTCGGTGCTGCAGCTAATGTATTGGAAGCCAAGGAGTTATCCGGCGGGCAGAAAACAGCGGCAACGGATGTTGCGCTGGAGAATTTCAAGCAGAAATGGGAGTTATTTAGAGTTTCATGTGATCAAGCGGAGGAGTTTGTGGAGTCCGTGAAGCAAAGGGTAGGATCGGAGTGTTTGGTGGATGAGGCTACTGGGTCCGTGAGTGGGAGGTCTGGGCAGGGTGGAATGACAGGGCTTCCGCCCATTAGTGCTGTTCGGTTGGAGCTGATGAGTAAGGCTGTCAGATGGCTTGTTATTGAGTTGCAGCATGGTTCGGGTTCTGCAGGTGGTGCGGCCGGGCATGCTCACCCTTCTGCTCCTTTTGATGCTAGGTTTTCTGAGGATGCAGCTCAATAGGTATGTTTGTCTGCAATAATGTGAACTCTTTGAATTGGTTTTATTGATGTTTTGAGCTTGCTTGATTACAGAGCATGATTATTAGGACATTGCTAATACTTTGTCAGGGTACATAGCAAGTTAGTAACTGTCAGTGGCGTGGAGGATATTAGTTCTTTACCTTATCAAAGGATGTGTTCTTACAAGATTTTTCTTCTAGTGAATGTATGCAGCTATCTCCTAAGTTGAATTCCATTGTTCTGAACCTAGTTTCTTAGATATGTGTGACTGGAGTTTATGAGCTGCAATTTCTAACACGGGTGATTTCATAATAGCATGAATTTGACCAATCTCATTGATCTAGGCCACACAAATAAAGGGTTGGGAGCTGATTGAGCTGCTATGTGATGTTTGATTTGAAGGAAGGCAGTAACTGGAGGGGAAGGGAAAGATCAAGTTTTCTTGTTTTTCTTTTCTCTGGCTGTTAAGGTTGTTTTTATAGTGTGTTTGTTTGTTTTTTCGGTTCTTTTCTTGTTGTGAAGTTCAGGGAAAGAGTGGTTTTGGTTGAGTGAAGCGAAGCTGGAGCTGCGATGTTTACTCATGAACTATTAAAGCTTCTAGCTTAACATGTAGGTACTATTTTTTGCCTGCTTCCATTAAGGGTGCTGATGATTGCGTAGTGAACTGTGAAGGATGTGCTTAACTAGGGGGTCTGGTGGAGAAACCGGTCATCATACGTTCATGGTTGTAGGCAATCTGTAATTCTCTGCGTAGCAAAGAATTTTGACATGGAATTTTCTAGAATTAGTTTAAGTAATCAAACATGATTATTGAGCCTTTTGTGAATGATAGGCACTCTTGTTCGTTTTCGATTTGTCACCTTGTTCAATCATAACATGTACATGTCAGCGGCACCTTTGTTCTTTCCCAAATTCTTTTTAAACGTCTCAACGTATGCGGAGCGTCAGTTCATTAATTAACATTCTAACCAGAGTGTGGCCGCTTCACCCTATTTATCCTCTCAGATGTCGTAATAAATCACAATAGATTAGAATAGTTAATTGTAAAAAAGAATCAATTTGATTTTTAAACATATATTATTATTATTATTATTATTATTGCACAATAGAGGTTTTTTTAAGCTTAAATTAGCATCCCATTGCATTTGTTTTTCAAAGAAATAATTGCATTAAAAGATAAAGGACTAAAATTTAAATACTAGGTAAAATAAATGGTGTTTTTGAATTTTATTTGAAAAGTTTTGTTTAGCCCCCTTTTTTAATCTATTAGATAATTGGTCTCTTTAGTTCTTTAAATTTAATTTTAGTACAATACTTGATTTTCCTTATTTTTTAGTTCTTTTTTGTGATAGACGAGAGATTTATTGGATTCATCTAGGTGTTGAGAGAAAAATTCATCATTGATGATGTTTGTGGCCAAGAAAATAGTTTACAGGGGAGTTAGATTTAGGTGTTTTTTTTCTTGCTTTTGACCTGAGGAGGTGGATTTGACTGCGATAACTATTTTGGTTTTGGGTCGATTTTGGTTTTTTGAGCTATTTTGAGGTTTTTTTTTTTTTGATTATGGATAGATTTATCAAAGTGTTAAGGATGTTCTATGTTAAAAATAAGTTGAACATAGACTTTAAATTAAATAAAAAAGGAACCCTTATTTTTTGACAACAAGAGTCATAATAAATGATATTTCGTTTGCTATTTTTTTCAAGAAAAAAGAAATGGGTGAACAATAGGTCCTTCACACTTTTAATAAATTAATAAAATAAGTCCATACGTGCTTAGGCTGATTTTTTTTTTAATTTTCAGGTCCATATAGCTAGGTTTTTTTTTCTATTAGTTTTAAAAAAATTGATAAAACAAATAATTGAATCCAATTAAGTTTATTATTTGAATAGTAGGTTTAATGAATTAATCCATGGTATGTGATATATTATTTATTGTTCTTTTTTTGTGGTTTAAAGCTTTTTATGTCTATAAAAGAATACAATTTTACCCACTGGTAAGATTTTTTTGATATTTATACACTATTTATTATGTTTCAAATAAGAAATCTAGATATCTATAAACCATCCATTAAATTTCATGTATCCATTATATAGTAATATTTATTAATCAATAAAAAAATAAGATAGTTACTAATATATATATATATATATATATATATATATATATATTTGAAGTATATATATTTATATTAAATAATAAAATGATAAATATTATTTATATATGTGTGTTTTATGTTAATATTAAGATATGTATATATTATAAATATTTTACAAATATATTTATATAATATAAATATATGTTTTGGGTTAGGTTCAAGTAGGTTTTGGGTCGGATTTGACAATATTCATAATCTATCTATTATCTATCAAGTCCAAAAAATATCAATTCATTTGGGTTGGGTCGATATACTTCAAGTTTAGATTAAATTGTCATCCTATTATCACTAATCTATTTTTTTTTATTAAACTCAAACCTAAAAGAATGTAATTTTACTTTTTGTTGTCAAAGATCTATTTTTGCTATCTCGGGTTTACATGCTTTTTATGGATTTTTTTTTTTTTGCTTTATACAAAGTCATTTCATACAAAAAAGAACTATAATGCAATTTATTGCTATATAATTAAATTTAAAATAATCTCTAGGATAAAAATTTATTGAATTTGATGGCGTGTATAACTTTTATCGTAAGTTTGTTTAATTGACTTGAGTTCACTACATTTTTTTAATTAAATGTTGTTTTTCACCGATTTAGTTCTTTAACATTAAGTTAATTTAAGATTAAGTTTCTAAATTTATTTCAAGATTATTCTTATAAATTTTACATGTCAATCCAAGTTAACCTAAATGGATTAAATATTTTTCTATCTTAGTATTAGATTGAGATATCATTGCATTCATGATTAAAATCTATTTTCTAGAAGACACATTACTAATTCCTAAATATTTATTTTTATATTAAAAAATATTTGATTACGACTCGCGGCATAGCGGGAGTCAATGAGTTGGTTTTAACTATGAGTTACAAATTTTTCTCATGGTGTGTTTAGAGGTTCTTGCAAGTGACTTGATGATGTCAATAGCCTTTACCCTTTCTTACTTTTCTTTTTCTTATGAGTAGACTCTTTAGTCCATGCTTGTATTAATTAGTGGGTGACCGTATCCATATCTCTATACTATGCCATGAGAATGAGTTATTATATTTTCGAATAAAAAATAATATGGTTGTGTTTTAAAAAAGAAAGTAAAATCAATAATTTGAGTCTAACTGAGTTAAAATGATAAATTTATAATTTGAGCTATAAAAATAGGATAATTTGATAAAAAGTAAATGAAAAAATAATCACAAAGTCTAATTCATGAAAAATTAGTTGTAAAATGATATAACCAAAAAAAAATCAACAAGTAAAAAGGATCTAGAAAAACAATCAAAATAAGGTAAGACGAAGAGATCTTATGATTTGGATCATGCTAATGAGATAATTCAATAAAATCTAAAAGGGAAAAATGATAAAGATTAATTCTAAAGAAATCAAATTTTGAAGGATGAGACTTAAAAAAGATTAAAATCTCTTTTTAAAAAAGCAACTCAATAAAAAGGATTAAACTAACTCTAATTAACTTGCTAAACTCGAAACTCATGTCATGAGATTGAGATCACTTGGTAGGGAAAAAAACAAAGAACATAAATAGTTTTTTTAAAAAAAATAAATTCTCAAATGATGAGATTGAAAAAGAAAATAAGTTAAAATAAATGATGTTAACCAACATTAACTTTTCAAATCCTTTGAGTCAAGTCATTAAACTAAAAGCAACATATTTAAAAAAATTACAAAGTCTAATTCCCAACCAATCAAATATTGAAGAATAAAATTGGATAAAAAGATTAATTATACAAAAGGATTCAAAACAAAAAATAGCAATTAAAAAAATGAGGATCAAAATTAAAATAAAAAATAAATTAGAAGATAACTAATAATTTTTTAATGAATAGTGAAGTTGAAAAGAAAAATTAATTTAACAAAAAAATCTAAAAATAAGGATCAAATTAGAAAACAAAAACAACATATCATGAATTGAGATTAAAAGATAAAATTGAAAATAAATCAAAATTTTATAAAAATACCAAGAACAATAATTAAAAATTAAAAGAATACAGAATGAAGTTGGAATCAATAAATAAGACAACAACCTTGGAATTTTGAATAGCCAACATGAATTTCGAGGGAAGGAGATGGAAAAGGGGAGATAAAAAAAAATTATTGACAATAAATCATCCCGCCACTAATGCCACTCGCTGGCATTGTGACAATTCTAGTGACATGACAAACAAACGTTTTCGGTTTCCATAAGACACCGCTTGCATAGTTAATGCATCGCGACATCTTCTACTTTTTGGTGTGTGCTTTGCAGGAGCCATGAAGTTTGGTTTTTTAATTATATTTAATATTTATAAAAATACAAAATTATTTTTTAGCCAACTTGATTATAATTAATAAAATAGAATGGAAATACTTTAAAGATTTTAAACATTAGTTGATCAAAACTATGTTATCAAAGGTAACTTAGTGGATTATAATTTTAAAATATAAAAAAATCAACTTATCCTTGATGAATTTAATAATGACCAATGTATTATGTAAAGAAGCTATATCATCCAAAGAATATTTTAAGAAAGGTTAAATGGTGAATGCTAAGAAATAGTTTAACTAGTCATGTTTTAGGTATGTTTTTAATGATCATGAGTTTAAGTTTTTTTAGGATCACTGAATACTTATATAATTGTTAACTTCAGAGTTTATAAGATTAACTGAGTAATGTACAAGCTAACCTCGACATCCATGTTAATAATAATAAAAAAAAAAGTTAAATGGTGATTTTATTGTTTTAGTAAACAATAAATTTTCTCACCTTGAATAAATTATTTTTTGCTGTTAATATGACTATTTTGATTAATCAGTGGGCTACATTTTTTTTCCTCTCTCAACATCAATGCATTAATTGGATTATCTAATTTTGCTTTCAAAATAATTTTTGATATTATTTATAATATTTTTTGATATTAAAATACCAATTATTTTCTAAAATAATTTTTATTTTAAAATATATTAAGATAATATTATTTATTTTTTAAAATTTATTTTTAATATTCACGTATCAAAATGATCAAAACACAAAAAATAATTAATTTTTTTTAAATACAATTCCAACCATACAAACAAATAAACCTATAATGCTTTCATTTGTGCGTGAGTTCTTGAAAAATCTACAATCAAGAATTTTTGATTTTTTGATTATCAGGAATATATTTTCCACTACTATTCTCTCAATTCAACAATAAGGCCACTCCTGCATTTAAAAATAATATTTTATCTTAAATAATAACATTAAAATCCAGACTTGAGAAATTAAATGAGTGAAGAAAGTTCTTAATGACAAGACTATTGCAATCAAATTTAATAATAATAGTTTTTTTATTTGATAATAAATAGCATTTTCAAGATAACTTTCATGTCAAATTCAAAATAAAATTCTTAAATCCTCTTCTCAGACAATTACTTATACACATTAACTATGTATTTAAATAAATTTCATAAATATTGGAATCAAGATTTGAAATCATAAAATAAAAAATTAATAGTCCACTGTATCAATCATTTGAAATTAAAATAAATCTTTTTTTTAAATACCATGATTGGGCTTGCACTTGCACGCAATTCTGATTTTTCAAAAATTAAAATCAAATATTTTTTAGCCTTCCTCGTCAAGGAGACGGGACCCTAGAAGTCCGTTCGTTAGCGTCCGTTTGATCCATAAACTCTTGCAAAACAATATAAAAATATCCCCATAACGACACATTGTCTTGAACATAAAGGTTAACTACCTGTCGTCTCCCATTCCGGGCAGAACAGGGAACTGACTCTCACTAAGCAACTTTTTCTACGAAATTACCCTTTTTGGTTCGCCTTTCAAATCACAAAAGGCTGTTTTGCTTTCAAGCTTCAGTCTTGTAGGTAAATTCTTTATCTGGGTTTTGCTTTCTACATATCTTTTTATTTACATGCATGTGTATTGGTACATTTAAAATTAATGGGTTGTGATATTCTTTTTTGGTTTAGTAGATAATGGACTTCAAAGATGAAGTGCAGAGAGTTAAATCTGGGACTAATCAGGCAAGTTTCATTAGCTACCACTGAATTCCTGGGAACCTTTTCTTAATTGTTTTTGCCTCTGAAATATATGGCTGTTTGTGATTCATGAGAGTCACTCTGGATTTTAAGGTTTTGTGCAGATTGGAAATTTCTGGCTTCGGCTAGTTTGGCATTCTGTACATCTTCTTGTGAGACTTTGGTATCTTGGAGTTGGTGTAGCTAATGTGATCGAGAGCTATTTGATCTCTAGTGGACTGCTGAAGCGTTACAGATCTATTGATGCTGGCAAGCTCCGGTATCTTGCGATTGTGATAGAGAGCGATGATGCTTGCCGAATTTCGAAAGTCATTCAGCTTTTGCAATGGCTACAAGTTATTGGTGTCAAACATTTATGCCTCTATGATACAGAAGGTAAGGATGCTCGATGCCTCGTGAAACTGAGTAATTGAGTATTTTCCCCGTATAATTGCCTGTAAGGAACACGAAACTCTTCGGGTTTTTAAAATATTTTGATTTTGAATGTTCATTTTTTTTTCTAGGAGTGCTCAAGAAATCGAAGGAATCCATCTTAGCGAAGTTGAAAAATGCAACATTATTTGAGGTAGCATCTTCTTTCTGTATGGTGATGGCACCTTTGTTTTTCACTTTGCTGCCATTCAGATTGCAGTTAGCGCCTGTTTGACTGGTACTCAATTATGATCTGGCCGCCAGTGAGCATTCTTTGAAAACTCGTTAAACTGACATTTGATTCAGTGAAAGATTCATATGAATCGCAATAGGATTGCTTGAATAAGGATGGCCTGGATAAATTTTGTACAATGAATTCTGGTTGAAAACTTCGTATAGTTATATCTCATGTCTTAATTGCTATTATTGCTTCATTTGAATTATTTGCAAATTACTGTGGAATGTCAGTGGCAAAGTTAGATTTCTTACTCAAGTTTTCTGTCCACTTTTTGCAGGAAGCTGATGAAAGAGATTCGTTACTGGACCAGAAACACATGACTCTGGAATTTGCTTCAATCTCAGATGGAAAGGAAGCAGTGGCCAAGGGTGGCAATGTACTTTTCATGAAGTACTTGAAGCTGGCTAATTCTGGTGCAGAACAGAAAGAACAGATATTCACAGAAGCTAACATGACTGAGGCACTGAGAGCTGTAGGTTTGTTCTATTTCTCAATCTGCTGAATGGTTGAAGGAATTGATTTCCTTTCAGACATCAATCTTATGCATATTGACTGGTAATGTTCTTGAATTATGAGGTTGTGGAGGGCCAGAACCTGATCTGCTATTAGTTTATGGACCTGCAAGATGCCATCTAGGTTTCCCAGCTTGGAGAATTCGATATACCGAGATAGTGTAAGTTTTCTGTCTCGATGAGGCAATTAAGATAGTTTAATTTGAAAATTGTAGGTTGGATCATTCATTTTGTATTTTTGTTCATCTTTGTATCACTGTGGGGAATATGGAAGCAGCAGTGGACCTTCTTTTCTCAACCTGTATTCAGATTTTTATCAATTACTTGCACCACATAATCCGTGTCCTGCTGAGGTTTGCTTTTCATGGATTAAGTTGTGGCCTATTGTGTTGCAGACATATGGGACCCTTGAAGTCCGTGAGATACGGTTCCCTGGTGAAGGCCATTTACAAGTTCACCACAGTGCGGCAAAACTACGGTAAGATCCTCTTTCCAGTGTTGCAATTTATTCTGGAAAAAATGTGTGGCCTAGTGATCCACTAAAGAAAACAAGAAGGTGAATTAATGATATTCTAGCTAAAATGGGCAGCAAATATTAGGAATTTCCACCAAAACCAGTCTTGATGATTTCCTGCAAATGATTTGGGAATTGTGGAACGTGTACTGAGTATAATAGTAATCGAATTTCAAAGAAGTTGGTTTAAATTTGTCTGTTTTCATTCTTGAACAGGAACATGAACCTGCTACTTCGAGAGATTGTTGTAATGCCTCTGTCAATGCAGACTAGTTTGTACACTCTCTCATATGTAATCCGTGTTCAATTTGACTAATTATATTAGTTCAACGAGGCATCTCTCTGTCTCCATTTTTCCTCCTTCTCCTTGTAAGTCAACCACAACCTAAATCAACCGCAGTTAGCTATCCCTCTTTTGTTGAGCTGTGACATTACTCTTGTTCATGCTGATTCAAACCAAAGCAGAGGATTAAGATGTCACGACCAACGGGCTGTACATGTATTACGAGATTGGTGGCTGGTGCTGCTGTCCGGGAGCCGGATCATTTTTTTAACTTAAAAAAAATGGAGCTTAAACAATGACAATATTTTTTCAAAAAGTAAGAGGAGTTTGAGAGTCAGGTTATTGATTTTGTTGGATTTATAAATTGATTTTTTTTTTTAAATAAGTTAACTTTGGTTAACTTATGAAATTCTTGACTTGTATATAATATTAGAATAATCTTATAAAGGAATGGAATTGAAAAAAATTAATTGTTAAAAGAATTTTAAAAAATATTTAAATTAGTAAGATTAATTTTTCAAACTTGTGATGTGGGTTTTGAGGTTGAAATTATGATAATATTATAGAAAACAAACTTGAAATGGACCATGAAATTAAATTTTAAATTAACAAAATTTTGATTAATAAAATAAAGGATAAAATTAAAAAAGAAGGTTCTAATAAAAAAAGGATTAAAAATAAAATAAATAATAATTAAAAGAATAAAGATTAAATTTAACATAAAATATAATAAAACATTGAGGGAATCAATTAAAAAAATAATTCAATTAAAAGAATGATATAGGATGCAAATAAAAATACATTTCAATTAAGAAAATGATTAAAAAAATTACATTTAAAAGAATAGGGACCAATATGAAATCACAACTTTATATATTATTTAAAATAAAAAATAGTAATAAAAAATCCAAATCTAAAAAAATAATTAAAAAACTACTTTGAAAATATGTAGGGAAAAAAACCAAAATCAAGTAAAATAACGATCATTGGTGTAAAACTAGTTATCTTTTATCCACACATACCATTTAATAATGGAGTTACCGCACATACTTATTTGTTTCTGCATTTCAAAAGTATTTTTAAAAAAAATTAATTTTTATTTTATTTTTTTAAATTCATGTTTTTAGTGTTCTCAAATTATTTTAATGTGCTGATATTAAAAATATATTTTTTTTAAAAATTATTAACATGTATTTCAACACAAAAAATTATTTAAAAAATAACTATAACTATATTTCCAAATAATATACAAAATAGCACATATTTAAGTGATTTGCATGCACAACCCACTTTTCAATATTAAATAACATTTTATATATGTTAAAATAATAAATTTTCTTTGATTTTATTTAATAATAATAAAAAAAAAATTATACGAAAAAGAACCAAAATAGAAAAACCCCTTGACTCTTTAACTTGAATTCACTCTTTAACTTGAATTCAAGGGGAATGTAATTATTTTACGGTGCTTTTAAAATGAAAAAGAACCCCCTACCCGCCCATTGCATTATTTTTTTGCACTAAATGATATAGTTGTCATTTTACAATGTTATAAAAAAAAAACAACCATACCATTACCACCACTGAAGCCAATTGTGCATTGTTGAAAAGTGCAAAATAATAATTTTACCATTCCAAACCACATTACAATAAGTCTAAAGCAATGGTAAAATGGTCATAGTAAAACCACTATCATTTTTAGTTTCTTTTAATAATAGTAATTAACGAAACTAGCTATTTTTTTTAAAAATCTCATGAACATAATCGAGAGGCCAACCGAGTCATTAGGTTTGGGCACTGAAATACATGCATAGTGAGCAGGGAAATCCGGGATTTATCTTTTCAAGTGGCTGAAGAACTGCGCGGTTAGAAAAAATAGACCTCTTGGAACAATCACCAAGTGAATGTTGATATGCTTAATCGTGCACAGAACCTGAAATCGAGTTTGTAAAATCAAATAGTGGGAATAATTGGCATTGAAATTGAAAATACCACTTGGTAACGTAGGATCACAACTAATGAAAAGTGGTCGGCAACTCAATCACATCAAAATTATATCCAACTTCCCACTGCATTCAAAGACGGTGAATAGTAAAATCCTAGTTTAATATTCTGTTTCCAGGATGCCATCGATGAGCCCAAACTCCATAGCCTGCAACAAAGGGCAGCAAAAAGCAACATGGTGATTAATGTGGTTGTCAAAATGCATAAAGATAATTAGTAGAGTGAAAAGCTCAGACAAAAAAATTAGTTGGAAGCGGGTCTTAAACTGCTAAAAGATGACATGTGTGCAAGTAAATGCTATAAATGCAACCATCACCATGAATTAAGCGATCCAATCAAACGCATAATGAAGTTACAGGAGTGATGCAGGTGGTACAGAAACATGAAAGAGAATAAAATTTAATGTTATCTCATATATAAGATTTTTATTAGGACATTTTCTTGTCTCCAATAATGCGAGAGTGCAGACATATATGTATAAACATCCACACGCATGCAAGTGTTTGAGCAGGTTCTCTCCAAGCACTGATGTCTATCTAAAAAGGAAAAGAAAAACAAGTTGCGCTGCATACCTCTGAAGTGGATAAGAAACGATCTCTCTCGGTGTATTGCTGAACTTTCTCAAGGGGTTGACCAGTGAATGCAGCATACATTTGGTCAATTTTCTGCACCAGAATTACAAGCGAAATAAGACTGCATTTTATGTTAATTAGAGCAATCTTCCATTTAAAAGTTCCAAAAACTAGCAAAGTGCTGAAGGCTTTACAGGAACTCAAACAACAAGAGCCAATAATCCCAGGGCTCTAGAACTTCAGTAAACATTGAATATCTTTTTACCTTGAACATTTGTTATAGATAAGTACCACAGGAACAGATAAATAGTCCCATCCCTGGGCCCAAAAAAGAAAAAAACCCGCCCCACTACTATGGTGCTTGCAAAACAAGTCTGCCAACTTCTCGAGTGTGAACTTCAGTTTTGAGAATATGGCCCTGCCACACTCAAATCTTGAACTAGGAAACTCTTGGGTTTCCAATTGTGATATCAACCAAGCTAACAGGTATTCAGCCATTAATTGGGTTTCATCTTCCTGGTCAATCAGCATATGAATGAAGCTAAGTGGGAATACTCACATGACGAGCTTGAACTGCTTCATTTACTTGGCGTCTCACATCCTCCACATGACCCTAGAAGCAAATATTGCAAAATGCATCAATGATTACAACATATATATTCATTACTATTCCAAACACCCAATATTTTGGAACTGTTGCAATGTAGTGGACTTGTATTATTACAGTTTTTGCATTTTGAATTTTGCACTCACATGCACCAGTATGCTATGACAGAAGAGCAAGTTAAACACGATAATAGAAACTTCAGTAATAATAAAAAAGATGCAGCTTTTAATTTAAGAAACAATCTGGAGATCACATATGATTAAACAGTACTAGCTAGCTTTTGATGTGAAATTATATGATGTATGTCCAAACAAAAATCCTTTTCCATTTCAGCTAGCAGCAAAAGAAGGAACTCTTGCATACTCTCAAAAGCATTAAAGAAATTTGGAAATTGATTCTCACCCCACAACCACCCTGCGGTTGATGAATCATAATACGTGCATTAGGCATTGCATACCGCATTCCCTTCTCTCCTCCAGCAAGAAGAAGCGCTCCTTGGCTTGCAGCCACTCCAAAACATACAGTGCCAACTTTAGGCTTTATCTGAGAGCATTAAGAGTCATCAAAGATTGCATCATATAGAAGAAGAAATCAGAGAAAAAAGAAAAGATAGATGGATGTAACAAAATGTAATGCATATATTTTTTCTGGGGCGGTTATCATTTTTTTAGACAGAAGATCATATTAATTGTTTACGACTAGATAACACTTACCTCAACGCTCAAATAATGATTTATTAAACCAACTTTATAAGTATGCCTTCACTTCATTGATCTTATAATCACTTCTCTAACAGCAAGGGCCAAAAACAAATTTTCATTTGGTCTTTAAAGTTCATTTCTGTTATTACTACCATTTAGAAGGTTGTAAGATCAGAATCCCATGATGAGGTTGCCAATGTGCTAAAAGTTATGCTTGGATGAAAAAAGAAAATATTAGTGAAAAAAAATTACCCAAGACATGCAATCATAAATTGCCAGAACAGAGTAAGTGCTTCCACCAGGACAATTCAGATACAACTGCAAATGCAATAAAAGGTCACAAGCACATAAAATTTGGCTAAACCATTTACTTCCAAGCTCTATAAACTGATGACAACAGTTAAGTACAAAACTAATAAACTAATAAACTAACAAAATGGCCACACCAGAATATCTGTTTTCTCATCAACAGTTGCTAGAGTCACGAGTTGTGATATAACACGTTGAGCCACCTGTGAATTTATTGGCTGCCCAATGAAAATTATGCGATTCCTAAATAACACAGATGACAAATCCAAAGGTCCTCCTGGAGTCATCACTGCTGGCATAATGGGCGGATTTCCCCCCTTTGCTTCAACTGTGACATAACTGTGTGATAAAATCATTACTTGACAAATATGTATCAGCTAGAAGAAATGTGTAACTACCGAAACAACTAGTTAATCATTTGATACAGTCTAATTAAATATTCAAAACTTTATATATATATATATATAGAGTATGTAAAGCCCTTTAAAGTCAAAGGGGACAAAAGCAAGAAACCTTTGCTTAGCATCACGAAAACCCTTCTCGTCGATCCTTAGGGATAATCCTACATGACAGAGTTACACATTTATAAAAAAAGAAATCAGGTCTGAGAAAAAACATAATCAAATTATGGGCATTGAATTCAATTTAAGCATATTTTTAACAACAATTTAGCTAAAAAAAAGAACTGGTTCAGTCATAACATTCAAAATTAAGGACATTGAACTCAACTTAAGCATGCTTTAACAATAATCAAGCTAAAAAACGAACTGGGTAAATAAAAAAAATCATGTAAAACTCCCTACTAGTTGAAGAATCATTATAGGGTCTAGGCAAGGCAGAAACCACCGAGTTTTTTCTGCAATTAACCAAAGAAATGATACAATTATGCACTAGGAAAAATCGGATAGAAAATTAGCAAAGAACACAGTTGTATACTTCAAGATGTTACCTGTGAGAGAATAAAGAAAGAGAAGGGGATTTGGTGCGGGGAAAGATAGAGAAGCTGGCAGCAGTGGCAGAAATAGCTGATGCTCCTACCATTTTCGAAGCTATAATAATCTCAAGAGTGTTTGAGAGATGGATAGAGTGTGTGGGGGATTTTGATGGGGGTATGGTAAAGGGGGTTTAGATTTTACAAGCTGACAGGCACGGAGAACTCTTCGGCTTTGCTGGGCGCTGCTAATTAAACAATTTTCTTTTCTTTTTCCTTTGTATTTTATTTCTGGGTTAAGAAAAAACAGGTTAGCCCCCTTTATAGGCCTTTATAATTTCTTTCGAAGATTTTATGTTGCACTCCCATCTTTTCCAGTTAACGAAGGAATAACAGGGAAAGGTTTTACTATGTTTGGTAATTACTAGTCCACTTGGCCTGCATTTCACAGTGGTTCGCACGAATTTAAAAAAGAAAAAACTTACGAAAAGAATGTCTAGAGAAAAGGTTTTTTTTTTTTATAGTGTTATTAAATCAATCACGTCAAGTAGATTATTTTTTTTATTTAATTAAATATAAAAATAAATATTTATAGAACCACAGTGTTAATTCTAAAATAAATACTTATTTAAAATTATAATAATCATATATAAAACATATAAAAAATAAATCATAATATTTATTTTTCAACAATTTAATATTAAAAAAAATAAAAAATATATTATATTTGATAAATAAATCTACCAAACAAGTAAATCAAGTAATCTAAATTAATTGGTGAAACCCGTGAATTAAACCATGAATTTTATTGAAATTAAAATCTATTTTTTAAAAATTTATTGTTATTTAATTTTATGATAATAAAAATAAACAATATCAAATTAAGCACTAATCTAATATCAGAATTTTTTTTTTTGAGATTATGATAATATTATATAAAATAAAATAAAACAACTTATGAAATTTAATTTTCATTCAATATAATATAAAATGATAAAAAAACTAAATTTTAAAAAATAAATATAAGTGAATAGGTCCATAAATTTTTTAAAATTTAATAACATGATTTTTTTCCTAAACTTATTTTTTTATTTTATGATAAAAATAAATAATTATAAAATTAATTTCAATTAAAAAACAAGAAAAATAAAAGGTGCTACACTCATGAATTGAGCCGGTTTATCTTGTTAAATTTGTAAATTGGTTTATTTATTTTATAAAATTTAATAATTTTGTTTTTTTTAATTATTATTTATTTAATTAATATTTTTAAATAAATCATACTACAATATTAAGATATTTTTCTAATTCTAAAATATGATGTTAGAATATTTTTTTTGATATCGGATCAAAACTCAATTAACAATTTTATTATACTTCCAGGCCCACGACATCAAATTTTAAACACTAGTAACCATTTTATTCCAGGATCAGATGGTTAGAGCATCTTTAAGGTGAGATGTTATTTTAAAAAGCTAAATTAATAAATTAATATTTTAGATAATATAAATATAATATATATTTTTTTCATGTAATGGAACAAAGCCATTTGAAAAATTAATTATATTGAAATGAAATAAATAATTATTTTATTTTTTTCTTAATAATTTTGATATTATTTTTTTTCACAAAAATGCATTTAATTAGTTTTTTTATTGGTCTCATTTTGTTAATTTTTGTTTTTTTAAAAGATATGTAAAAATAATATTTATGAATTTTTTTTAATATTTTGTTTAACTTCCATCTTAAAGCATGAAAAATAAATTAAAAAAACTAAAATATTATTTTTTTTTATTTTTAGCTCTCCATTTAACACTTGCTTTGGAGTTGCTCTTACAAGTAACAAGGTTTTTATAGATGGATTTAGTAGCGATACAAGCATGCTAGCTCCATTAAATTTATACAATAAAGTTCAAGGCTTCGTAATAATTAAACATATAGAAGTAACTAAAATTACATGGTGGACAATACTGGAACCCAAAGAAGATTGCTTGGAGAAAAGAAATGGCATACCGGAGAAGTTCCTGGCTTCAGGCCAAGAAGTTGAAATGGTAGGATTCCAGGTAGATGCGTCCGTGGCAAACAGCTGCAGCTTCCGCGGTCTCCATTCTCACCTCTAGAGTTCACTCTCGACTGTGACACTAATAAACTGCGAAGGGTATGCTAGGAAGGTAAAGAAAAATACTATCCCATCTTTATTATATGCAAGTAAAAATAAATAATTTTTTAATTAATATATTATAAAGACTTAATTTAAAATATAAATCATGATATGATTTATGATATTTGTTCTCAACTTAGTGCGTGTACACTCAAGGAAGAACTGAATATGATAAAGAACAAATAATGAAGAAAATAGGAAGAACTTAAGTGAGAGTGAGTTGAGAATAGAGAGAGCTTAACAGAGAATAATTTTTCTTTTCTTTCTTGTTTCTGTTGTTTTTTTAATTGACTAATACAAACTAGTAGCTTTGTACAGTAGGCAAGTCACCAAACTATATAAATTTGTGTGTGTTTGATTTCTAGAATGACCTAACAACTAGTATCAGAGCTTATTCTTGAAAAAGAGAGTGTATGATCCAAACCCAGAAATTAAAGTTCTCAAAATATATTTTTGAACGTACTATTGTGTAGGGGATGACGAGACAAATCCACTGGTGAAACTCTGGCGAAGAACCGACGGGCTGCATCCCCGCACGCCCCAACATGCACCGATGTCAGGATTGCCCACTAGCACGATGCACCACATGAGCCGCACACTCCTTCTTTGCCCGAATATCTGCAACTGAATAGGGTTGACTGGCCATGTAATCAGCCAGTTAGTAGCCATAGTAGTAACTCTGCACAATCATCCGTCACGTCATCTATCAAGTCATCAGTTCACGTCATAACCTAACATGTCAGCTTGAATTCCACGTGGCTCTGCCATGTCATTGGTTGTGGACCCGTCTTGCTTTTGCACGTCACCAAGCCACGTCATATATTGAGTTTTGATCCAGTGTGCTGTAGACACTATTTCAGCTGATATGCGTCTTCATCTGCACCTTCTATTGGTTTAAAAATTTGATAGATCATATCTAAGCCATCTAAAGTCTGATTTGGGTGATTTCAGAGTCATTTCTCATGTTTTCGACCATTCCGAACACAACTGTGTAGTCTGATTCAGCAAATTCTAACTCTAAAGTTAGTGAAAATGACAGATGAAATAAAAGTTGTTGGAATTGAAAAATTTGATGGGATATATTTTGGATATTGAAAAAAATGCAATCAAAGATATCTATATAGGAAGAAACTTCATCTTTCTTTATTGGGGAGCAAACCAGATGATATGCAAGAAAAAGATTGGCTAATTCTTGATAGACAGGTTTTGGGCGTTATTCGGCTATCCTTATCAAGAAAAGGCTCACAATGTTATAAAAGAAAAATCCACTGCAAGATTAATGAAAGCCTTGTCTGGGATGTATGAGAAGCCTTCAGCAAATAATAAAGTGCACTTGATGAAGAAGTTGTTTGACCTGAAGATGATAGAAGACACTTTTATTACACAACATCTCAACAACTTCAATACAATCACAAATCAATTGTCATGTTTTGAGATGGAGTTTGATGATGAGATTTGCACACTCATTTTACTACCTTCACTTCCAAGTAGTTGGGAAGGTATGAGAACAGTAGTGAGTAACTCAGCTGGAAAATCCAAACTAAAATATGATGATATCTGAGATTTGATTTTGGATGAAAAACTATAAAGGAAAGAATTAGGTGAAAGCTCAAATTTAGGTTCAACCCTCAGCATCAACACTCGAGGGAGGAGACAAGATAAAGGCTTATCTAGAAGCAGATCAAAATCAAAATACAGAATTAAAAGCAAATTTGGACCTAGAAATCAGGTTAAATGTTGGAATTGTGGCAAACTTGGTTATTACATGAGGAGTTGCACAAAACCAAAAAAACTTGAAACTGACTTTGCCAATGCTACCACAAATGAGGTACAAGATGCGTTGATTCTTTTTGTACAAAGTGCAATTGATGATTGGATTCTTGATTTTAGTGCATCATTTCACTGTACACCACACCATGAAATGATGTAAAACTATGTTGCTAGAGATCACGGTATAGTCTATCTGGCCGATGGATAACCAATGGATATTGTGGGCATAATAGATGTGCAAATCAAGATAATGAATGGATTTATATGGAACTTATAAAATACAAGACATGTTCCTATATTAAAAAAGAAATTGATTTCTGTTAGATAGTTTGATGATAGTGGTCATTTATTCTGTTTCTGGAGGTATGTGGAAAGTATCGAAGGGATCAATGGTTTTGGCTCATGGAAAAAAACCCAGCATCCTATATATGACCACAAGATTTGCAAGTATTATTGCCTCCACTAAAGTAGAAAATCAAGCATAGCTATGGCAGTGTAGACTTAGCCATATAAGTATAGTTATGGCAGTGTAGACTTAGCCATATAAGTCAAAAAGGAATGACGATACTTCAGTCAAAGGGAAAGCTGCCAGAGTTAAAAAATACTGATCTAGATATCTGTGAAAGTTGTATTCTTGGAAAACAGAAGAAGCTTAGTTTCTTAAAGTTTAGTAAGATCTTAAGACCAAAAAAGCTAAAAATGGTACACATAGATTTATAGGGACCTTCTCCAATGGTATTTCTTAGAGGTTCTCGGTATTATGTGACTTTCATTGACGATTTCAGCAGGAAGGTATGGGTTTACTTTCTAAAAAATAAATCTGATGTGTTTGAAACATTCAAGAAATGGAAAGTTATGGTTGAGACTAAATTAAGTTTCAAGCTAAAATGTTTGAAATCTAATAATAGAAGAGAATATATTAATGAAGGTTTTAAAGATTATTGCATTGTGAATGGTATCAGAATGGAAAGGACCGTTCCAGGCACACCACAACAGAATGACATTGCTGAATAGATAAACAAGACCATCAATGAAAGAGCTAGAAGCATGAGATTACATTAAAGGTTACCTCAAACATTTTGGATTGACGCAATTCATACTACATTTTACTTGATCAACCATGGACCATTAGTTCCTTTGAAATTCAAATTGCCCAAGGAAGTATGGAGAGGAAAAGAAGTATAACTCTCTAATCTAAAGGTCTTTGGGTATGTTTTCTCTGTTCATATAGATTCTGATGCTCGCAACAAGCTAAATACCAAATCCAAGAAATGTTTTTTCATTGGCTATAGAGATGTAGAATTTGGATTTTGATTCTGGAATGATCAGAATAGAAAGATTATCAGCAGCAAGAACGTGATCTTTAATGAGAAATTTTTATACAAAGACAGATCAAGTATAGAAACAAATATGGTTGATTCAGATACAAATCTATAAAAATCTGAATTCATAAGATCAGAAGGGCTTTCTGATCTTATTGAGCAGAACAAATATTAAAACTTTTATAAGAAGATTCAAGTACATTTATACCCACTACTAAACAAGAAGATACGAAGCCAAGTAAATCTATTATTTATGTTCACAAATCTTTAAGGACTGTAAAGCCCCCACAACGATTCACACTTCTACTGAATTATATTTTGCTAACAAATGGTAATAAACCATAAACTTATAAAAAAATCATTATAAGATGAAAACTCAAGTAAATAAAAGTTAGCAATAAAGGATAAGATGGATTATTTGTTAAAGAACAAGACTTGTGAGTTAAGCACACTACTTGAAGGAAAGAAAGCTTTACAAAATAAGTAGGTTTACAGAGTAAAGACTGAGCATGATGGAAGCAAACAGTTCAAGGCAAGACTTATTGTAAAAGAGTTTCAACAAAAGAAAGACTGACTATTCTGAGATATTTTCTCCAGTTACGAAGCTCACAATAATTAGAGTTGTTTTAGGGATAGTAGCTGTAGAAAATTTACATCTTAAACAACTAGATGTAAAAACAACATTTCTTCATGATGACTTAGAAGAAGACATTTATATGCAACAACTAGAAGCATTTGCAATACAAGAAAAGAAGGACCAAGTCTACAAGCTAAAGACAAGTATATACAGTTTGAAGCAAGCTCTAAGACAGTGATACAAGAAGTTTGACAACTTTATATGCAGTTCAGGGTACACAAAATGTCAAGCTGATCATTATTACTATGTCAAACATTTTAATAACTCCTACATTATTTTATTATTATATGTAGATGATATGTTGATTGCTAGATCCAACATTAAAGATATTAACAAGTTAAAACAGTAGTTGTCAAAATAGTTTGAATTGAAAAATGTGGGAGCTGCTGAGCAAATACTTGGCATGAGAATCATCAAAGATAAAGACAAATGCATACTAAAACTTTCACAAATAGAATATGTCAATAAGGTTCTCAGCAGGTTTAATATGAATAATGTTAAACCAATAAGTATACCTCTAGGGAATCATTTCAAGCTCAGCAAAGACCAATTGCCAAAAACTAAGCTAGAATATGGATATATGGATAAGATTCCATACACCTCAGCTATCGACTTTTTGATGTATGTTATGGTCTGTACCAGATCAGACATTGCCTATGCAGTTGAAGTTTTAAACTGATATATGAGCAATCTTGGAAAGCAGCTTTGAGAGGCGGTAAAATGGATCATGAGATACTTAAAAAGTTCCTTGGAGACTTGTCTTACCTTTACAGCTGGTGGTTCAAAACTTAAAGGTTTTGTAAACACTGATCTAGCAGAAGATGTTGATAGCATAACGAGTACTATAAGATATGTATATACTTTAGGAGGCATTGCTGTTTCTTGGAATTCTACTTTACAAAAAATTATTGCTCTTTCAACAACAAAAGCTGAATATATTGCAGTCTTAGAATCTAAAAAAGAGATAGTATGACTAAAAAGTTTCCTAAAAGAATTAGGCAAGATGAATGGAAATGGTACTTTGTATAGTGACAGTTAGAATGCAATCTTCCTTGTTAAGAATCTAGCATTTCACTCCAAGACTAAGCATATTCAAAATAAATATCAATTCATCCTATAATTGCTAGACAATAGTAACTAATACTAGAAAAAGTTTGTGGAAGCAAGAATTCGGCTGACATGTTAACTAAAAGAGTTACACTTGATAAACTGAAGTTAATAAATATCAATTCATCCTATAATTGCTAGACAATAGTAACTAATACTAGAAAAATTTTGTGGAAGCAAGAATTCGGCTGACATATTAACTAAAAGAGTTACACTTAATAAACTGAAGTTATGCAAAAATTTGGTTGGTCTTCAAAGATAAAAGATAATTTGATTATTTGTCCCCAAGTTGGAGATTGTTAGTAAAGTGGAGATAAACAATGCCCCACCTCCACCAAATGCAAGTGGGAATAACTAATCTCCCACTTAGCATATCATAGAGGCTTAATTTAATACATAAATCATGACATGATTTATGGCCTTTACTCCTAGCTTAGTATGTATATATATACTCAGTGAAGAGCTGAGTGTGGTAGAAAACAGAGAGTGAAGAAGATAGAGAGAGCTTGAGTGAGAGTGAGTTGAGTAGAGAAGAGTTTTTCTCCTTCTCCTTGTTTGTATCATTTCTTTTATTGATTAATACAAATCAATAGTTTCATGAAGCAAGTAAATTGTCGAACCATATAAATTTATATGTATTTGATTTCTAGAATAACCCAACAGAGTAAGGCAAAATATGACATACTAGCTAGCACTTCTTTCAGGCCCTTCTAGGACAGTGTAGTTCTATGCATGAAACTTTTTTTTCCTAACCTTTTATCAATTCTTTTGGGGAACATGAAATTATTGTACTCTTATCATTCATTTTCTTTCGTCACATAGAATATAAATCTTTAACTTTTTTTTATATACAAACAAACATGTTATTGATAATTACATGCCCATTAACCAATCAAAACACGAGCATATTAAGGAAAATAGAATAAATAATAACCAAGTACGAGAGGCTAAAAAAATGACCAACTTGTCATGAATGTTTCCTGACTATTGACATTATTTTCCTCACAATTCTCATGGAACTTTTGTGTTGGGATATTGCCATTAATAAGCTACACCTTTACAACCTACCCTAAGAAGTAGGGTTGTTATTGTTAAAAGCCTACAATGATAGCGGTATAGCCAAGTTGCACTAACCATTGACAAAATAGTATAACTCATGTGCTACCATCATTAGTGCCACAAATCATGTCATGATTTGTGGATCTTGTTTTACCATTGATTCCTATAAATAGAGGCATTGTTTGAGAGTAAAATGAAAGAGATAGTGTAGCCAAAGATATGAGAAACATAGGAGAGAGTGGGCTGCCAAGGGCAACCAACAGTGAATGACATTGCAGCACTGAGAAGAGAGAAATAGAGCGAGGTTGAGAGTTGCTAAAGAGTGAATGATTCCTTCTCCTTTATTGTTGTAAATCTTGTACTCTTTCTATATAAGAAATGGCTTCACCCGTAGATGTAGGTGATTTGTCGAACCATGTTAAATATTATGTCAGTGTACTTGACCTCCTATGACCAAATATCAGTACATCACTGATTAGATTCCCCAACATTTTGATCAGATTCCCCAACATTTTCCGATTAGATTCCCTAACATTTTGATCAGATTCCCCAACATTTTGTAGAGCCTAGAAAAGATAGACCTCTCGATTTGGATGATTAATTCCAATCGTCGTGTTTATCATGAAACTCCAGACTGGAAAGGAGAAAATGGATTTGGATGGTTGGTCGAAGCAACGTATTTGTGATGGAACAACTACTCAGCCCAGCAATGATGATTGGTCCAACCACGAATTTATCATGGAAAAACTACTGTTACTGAGTTCAAGTGTGATGATTAGTCCAGCCACCGTATCTATCACGGCACAACTACCGAGCCCAAAAGTGAGAAGTCCTCTGTTACTGACTCTGAAACAAACCAGCAGAAGGTTGCAAATTCACCAAGGATATCAACAAGGGGACTGATGTTCTTGTCTTAGGCTCTAAATAATGAAGTTAGCAGTGCTACCTCCTTGCTTCGAGTGCTATATTATAAAAACAAATGTGGATCCTTGATGGTATGCTGTGAAGTCGATGAAATAAGTTGAGTTGTTGCTCAGTTTGTATTTTAGTGTCTCAGGACGTTTGAGGTTAGGAAACAAGCCACCTCAATCAATTATGAGGTAAACATTACTGGACCAGGGTTTTATGCATCCTGTTGTAAATAGCTGGATTGAATTTGTACGTTATTTTAAGCCATGTTTAGATCCGGTCATGGCACAGAAATCAGGCAAGTTCTGGCTGGATTTACAAGAAATCCAGCTATGCCCCAGATAGTTTTCGAAGCCGGGTTCTCCTAGAGAGAATACTTTTGTCTGTCATCGTAGAACACCAGCATTCCAAGACATTTCCAAGAAACGAAGTACAGATTCACCAATATTCTTTATTAGTCTTGTAAGAGGGAACATTGGTATACATCAGTCCATGACTATATCGACAAGCACAATTTTACAGACAAACACATGGCATCACGTCTCAGGACATGTTTTACAATCACAACCACAAATATTACTACTGCATTTATGAAAGCAAAGGCACCCAGACTATGTTATCTGCTGGGAAAATATGGCATACAGGGGCAGTTCCAGGCTTTATTTTCAGCACACGAAATGATGGGTTTTCAGGGTCCCATTGAGAGGTGTCCATGTGGCAAACACCAATAGCTTGGACTCTATCTCCATTCTCACCCACAAGTGAAATCTCAAATAACCTGTTCCCACCTTCTTGGCTATGGCAATAATAAACTACGTAAGGGTAAGGCATGGTATGACATCCTATCACTTTAGGTACCAAGATCTCTCTAGGCTCCTCCATAATGGTGTAGTTTTGTATAGGTGCAACAGGCTTTCTAAGTTGATTGGTAGTTAAGGCTTTTACTTGGGTTTCCGATCCAAAAGTGGCCTGTGCAAAATCAAGCATGGATTCCAATGAAGTAGCACAGAACTTGGTCTCCCCTTCCATGAGTTCAAGTTCACATTGTGTTAGTGTATATTCCATGGCTTTAGCTTGAGGAGATTCTTTGGACAAAGAGAAAAAATCAAGAAGATAAGGTAATTTTGCTAAAGAGAAAGGAATTGAATTGGCTTCTTCTCTAGATATCAGACGAGGAGAAGTTGAAGGGTCCCTATAGTAGAAGTAAATTGGAAGCGTTTTTCCAACTTGCAGATCTTTTAGGGTGAAGAAAATCTTGTCTGAAGGGTCCATGTGATTCATATGTGATGATAGATGGGCATGTTCATGGTTTCGATGATCACCATCCCTACTGTGCCTGGTGAGAAGATGATCATCCTTTGAAAGCTGTTGCAAATCAGGTTCTCGATTGTGTTGCAGACCGTTCGAATCATCACCCGGCACTTCTCTCCATCTTGTGTGAGTCATCTTTCTTGCACTACAGTCTTTAGCAAACTGTAATCAAAACAAATATATAAATTATTAAACCAGAAGAACCGAATTTAGAAGCACTCATCTTGACAACAACAAATTAAAAATGAAAGAAAATCATGGAGGTAAGTGAAGAAGGGGAGACAAAGATTACCAGTAAAACAAGAAGAGAACAGAGGATAAGTCTCCAAGACAAAACATCAACACCCATCTCTGCTTCAGGAGTCTTGAAATTAACCTTTCTTTCTTTCTACTTCTGCAAGAAAAAAATTGTACACCAGCTGGATCAAATAAAATATAGCCTAACGTTTGAGATTATTTTTATTTTTTGTACACCAGCTGGATCAAATAGCCTAACGTTTGAGATTATTTTTATTTTAAATGTAAGAAATAATTCACAATAATTTATTGAATTTTTCCTTAATATGGTTAGTTGCAGACATCATATCAAGCTGTATTGGGGTCAACTGTTCTGGCGGATAGGCTAAAAGGCACTTCAATCTATGTCACCCCAGCTCAGGCATTCTTGGCTGTGCTTGATTTCTCCCATATGAACCCTTCCCTGGAAGATCGATTTCTAATATTATATTGATCATAAGTCAAACAAGCAAATTAAATATTGTTCTGCACTTATCTCAGGTTGATATTTCTCTGCATGATGTATGGCCACACTTGTCTTGATGTTGCAGGCACATGGCTATAGAAGTATTCGGTTGACTTGATCTGGTTCCTTGATTAATTCCATCCTTGCTTAAATTGCGAAATCCACTTGTAATCATCGACCTATAGTCTAGTTATTCTAGGTGTTGAAATGCGAGATTCTCAAAGAAGTGCGCATTCGAAGAACTATCATCTCCAATCCCACATATTTATTGATGTAATCTACAGAAATGTACCGGGAAGTTCATTGTATCGTGTTCTGACTTACGTTGTTAAGATCAAATTCGTTTTCTATCTTGAAAGGTGGAAGGTTACCTGGCCCTAGAAAATGTTAGAATGTCAACGTTCGGAAGTAGTGGAGTTGAATGTTGATGAAATGTTAAGGCTGTGGGAGGCGCAGTGTTGAGCATGACTTGTTGATGAAATGTTAAGGCTGTGGGAGGCGCAGTGTTGAGCATGACTTGTAGTGGAGGGTGGACTACAGATATGGCAACCTTACATACTTGTAGTGGTATCAACCTCAAGCCTTCATTGCCATGAACCATACCCAACTAAGGTTCTTGGATTTCTCCAAAATTATAGCATTGTTGACTTTAACATGCCTGGAATACATGGGGAGATCTGTACCTTTTATTCGTCCCTGCCGCTTGATGCAAATTGGACCTCAACTAGTGCCTCGAACGTGGTAAAAATGTCGGTCACTCTTGTCGACGATGCAGATGAAATATTCTCGAGAAACTGCTCATATGCAAAATTGCAAGAATTTTGTAAGGTGAACACGATCTGGTGCAGTACGTAATTATGAGATGGAAATACGCTTCTATATTAATGTTGTGTCTTTTTTTTTTTTTTTAAGGTTATCATTTTGCATGTGTATTGTTACAAAAAAAAAAGTTAATCAAATATGGTTCATGTAAAAAAAAATTATTATTAGTTAAGCATATTCATATAAAAAAACAAATTAAAAAAATAAATATATTAAAAAAAGTAATTTATTATCCGTCTCGCTTGTAAAGCAAACAAAATAAATTTGTCGGTATGTGTGATAATAGAATCATAACTCTATCAGTTCTGGTTCTCCACTCGAATTGTGATCATCACATGAAGTGTTTGAATGTTACATGCTAAATGTATTCTACGCTAACAACTTTCAATATATACAAGGGTCTAAAATCTTTTGAAACCATCACTTCCTTCCAATTTGGAAGCTCTCGTTATTTCATATATTTTTTTTTATTATGTTTTATTCCAAAAATCATACAACTTATATGGTACAAATAAATTATATATTAATAATTAAAAAATAAAATTTTAAAATTTAGATTAAAAAAATTATCTTGATTTCAATTTTATCATTCTCCCACCCCTTTTGACAACAATGTTGTCAACTCTATCCTTGTAAAAATTTTCATTGAAGTTCAAATTTGTAAGAGAATAATTCCATTAATATTAATAAACTAACCGAATTATCATAATAAAAAAATATTTAAGTTAATACTAATCTTAAACTTTTTAAACTATGCATCAATCATAGGTTTCTGTATCTACATAACTCAATATACGCGTTCCTTGATTTCACTAAAAACTAAGGATGAACCCTATTAAAATATTGTCAAGCTTCACCACTAGAAGGGTGCACCATCATTTCATTCATCATATCATATGTATGATTCCATGTCGTGTACTCAGTAGTTTTTAAAAACATGAATAATCTTTGTAATCTAGGTGTGACTGAAAAGTATCTAAATTTTCTATATGCAACACGAGTCTTTTTCTTATCAGTTCTAAGTTTATAACGAGCATGTTTACATATTATGCACTTGATTAACTCTATATTTTTAAGGTAGTACAACATGTAGAAGTTTGGACACCTGTCACTTTTTTGGTATCCTAATTTGGGGGGTTTCATCATAGATTTAGCAGCATAAAAGTTCTCTTCTAGCTTATTCCTTTCAAATAAAATGTTTTTTGCCCATTTAATAATTTTATCATAGTCAGCCTCACCCAGCCTATAATATGACTTGATGACACCATCACTTTATCTACCACATCATGTATATGATTCCATGTTATGTACTTAATAGTTTTTAGAGACATGAATAATCTTTATAATTTAGGTGTGATTGAGAAGTATCTAAGTTTTCTATGTGCAACAAGAGTCTTTTTCCTATCAATTCTAGGTTTATAACGAGCATGTTTACATGTTCTACACTTGTTAACTCTATATTTTTAAGGTAGTACAACATGTAAAAGTTTGGACACATATTAATTTTTTAATATTTTAGTATGAGGGGTTTCATCATAGATTTAACAACATAAAAGTTCTCTTTTAGCCTATTCTCTTTAAGTAAAATGTTTTTTGCCCATTTGATAATTTTATCGTAGCTAGCCTCACCCATGCTATTATATGACTTAATGATGAACACTTGTGCAACAATCAATAATTTATTGTAATTTATGCACTCATCCCATAATGATTTATCAGAGTTTTTCAAAAGAATAGAAAAAACTTAGTTATGTCTTTATTTTGTTCTTCATTTACAATTAGACATTCACTTATACAACTTTGATTCATTCTCATCGCATTCGTAACCATAGTTCTATAAAAATTATTATTGTTTTCTACAACTTCATGCACGTTATTAGATCTAAAAGTTAACTCAACCATCATTTCTACCATAATCTTATAAAAAACATATGATTCTTCGTATGCAAACCAACACATGTATTTCTCCATGAACCCATTATGTAAAAAATGCATTATTACAACATCCAAATCGAGGAATTTTTTATTCTTACACCTCTCACATGGATATCTAATACTGTCACCACTAATATTTCTAGGATAAGATGATGTGTAATTAATAAAACCATCAACCCCATTACAATAATCTATCATGCGTAACCCTTCGAGTGAATCTTGATACAATCATAAACGATCATCCATTACTTATATCAAATCTATATAGAATATTGATAACATCATTTATTAATTAAATATATAAACTAAATAAGCTAGCTAATATTGATTTAACTCAAACTTATTCAATTTATTTTAACATTACTTTTAATTTATTATCAATTATCTATATAAATTCAAATTCTTATACATTTATTGACATTCTCAACTCAACAATAAAATTGATAAAATATAAAACAAACAATTTAAATAAGCAATTATTTATTTCATTACAAAACACTTAAGTTACAAATTCAAAATAAATTTCATCAATTTACAAAGAAACACAATTTTTCAAAACTTCAAATAAACACTAACATATACAAATCATACATTAAATCAACAAATGTTTTTTGAAAAAAAATTTTAAAACAAGTAAATACCCAAATAAAATTTTTTTTGAATTTTTTTTTAAAACAAGTAAATACCCAAATAAAATATATATACAATAAAAATATGCAATAAAAATTAACATTTTAAAATTGAGTTTAAACAAAAAATAAATAGTTTTGCTTACTTGATGTGGAGAATTTTTAATAAAACCTGAATCAGAACAGGAATACTGACAAAGTAAGTATTGGGGTGACAAGAATACTGACAAAGTAAGTATTGGGGTGACATGATTTATGGTAGAAAGTTCATTTATGATAAAAGAGGGGGGTTATGTTGTTTGTTAGAAAGCTGGAAGAAAAAAGAAGAAAAAAACGAGGGAAAAAGAGAGTCGGGTACAAATGGAATTCAATAATGGACTAATTTTGTTTGTAATTCCATTTGTATGAACGATAGGTTATCATATTTTTTGTTTATTTTCTTAATTCCTTAATTTTCTATTATAATCTTATTAGTATATATCAAGAAAATATTTTTATCAGTGTAATATAATAATAGACTATTGTATTGATAAAGTTCATCATGATCTACCAATAAAAAAAATACTATCGATATTTTTGTTTATATTTATTAATTTTTTGACAGTGAACCAACTTTTCTGGTATCTTAAAAGCAAATATTCTGGAAGAAGTGTTAACAAAAATTAAAAGAAGCTCACTCTGAAAAGTAAAGAAATTGCCAAAAAGCAAGTGCTTTATCTACAGTAAAACTGGGATATCCGACCAAAAATTAGAAGAAATAAGGGCAAGCAGGAAATATACATGTTTCCACTTTTTAACAGAAACATCCACTTAATATCCATAAAGACCACATAAGAAACAAACCGAGCGAATTCCTTCATTTTCCACTCGCCATATCCTGCGTCCCAGCCTCAACTTAGAGATCAATGGCTTGCCTGGATCAACTTCGATGCAAACAGCAAGATTAGCCCTAGAACCTTTCAGCGTGGCTTCATCCACTTTTTAACTGTTCTCCCCAACTTATTACCAATTTTCTGGAGAAAAGCCAGTTATCATAATATTCAATATGCAATAATTCGGAATAAGAACGAGGCTGTCATTGACAGACTGTAAAGTAGTGATCTGAAACCCTCCAAGGGCCACCAAACAGAATACGTAGGTAATCCTCATCGGACGTGAATTAATCTAGCAACTTAGTAATTATTCCCGGTATCAGCCAAGCTTACTGGTTGTTTCAACTTCCATGCTTGTTCCAATCTGCTAACTCGGAACTTATAACCAACACGTTTACCAAATATCTTACATATAAAAGCGTTTTGTCATGGTTTGCAGATTCGTTTCTTATCAACAGCCGAAAGGTGAATTGTAGGGCAATCAACCTCTCGATCACTGTCCTGTTCAGATTTCTCATAGAATAAATCCAATCAACTAGTGGAGTCAACCCATCAGCCATAATAGCATCTTTAGGAGAATCATTGGTCAGAGCCTCCTTGAAGTAGGCTTTCCGTTTAGGCTCCTTCTCCCCCATGAGTTCCTGAATATGGACTTAGAGTCAACCAAGTCCGCTTCCTGCGCAGAAATCTCAGGATTGGTCGCCGAGAGAGAGAGAGAGATCGCCTCCATTCCTTTTTATTGTCCTAAATTCTACACATGCATGGGGTTATTGCCACAAAAGTCACAAGAAAATATTTGCAACGACGTGATATGATCATCTCAAAATGTCACGGTATTGGATTTTAGTAATCTAATAAAGATTGCGCGAAGGTACCTCTTCGAGAGCATATGATAGGACATAACCATCTGCACGCACGAGGCAAGAAAATAAGAAAATGTCCAGGAATACATGTTATTTTAAAAATATATATATATTTAAAATTAATTTTTTAAAGATTAATTTAATATATCAATATTAAAAATATTTAAAATTATTTTTTTAAAGATTAATTTAATATATTAATATTAAAAATAATTTTAAAAAATAAAAAAAAATATTATTTTAATAGATATCTAAATAAAACAAGCTTGAATTACAACCATAACCATACTTTTATACACCTATGCAAACTATAATATTTCATCTCCAACAAAAGCTTATTCAGCAATGCATTGAACTCCATTAAAACCAACAGCTCTACAATTAATCAAACTTATCATCACTACGTGGATTAATTTCTTATTTGCTTTCTTGATAGTTTCATTTCTGTTTCTACCTGGTTGACAAATTGAATGGATCTTGGAATTCTAACCAACTTGATTACCACTTCAACACCATGCCCACGTCACCAATCGCCACCTTTTTTAGGACCCGAAAAACATTATTTGATGCAACCCAGTAAACTTCTGGCTGCTCTCTTGGTATCTAAAAGATATCTGGTAGCTCTCTCTTGATTAATCTGTTAAGATTTTCTAAAAAAAACTACTCGTAGATGTCATGTGGATGCGGAAATGAAGGCAATGCCAACCAGCGCAATGTCCATGTTCAACGTTGCTCTAGAACAAATCAAACTTATTCAGAAAAGCAAATTATACAAAGAAAAAATCTAGAGAAGAACGACAAATTGGTCATCCATCTCCACTCAGCTTTTACTTTAGTAATGTCGTCTCAAAACTGTCGAGAAGACATTTCACAATTACCAAAGCTCAAAAGCTGCTGAGATTAAATTTTTATTTTATATGGTTTTGATGTATTGAATTTAAAAATAAATTTTTTTAAATAAAAATATATATTATTTTAATATATTTTTAAATAAAAAATATTTTAAAAAACATATATCAAACACCCTTTTTATCTCATGAATTATTATCCCATTTACGCATCTCCAAATTATTTCAAGTTATACTAATTTTTCTTAAATAAATCATCCTTGTAGATATGTTGCAATAAGATCCTTTTGTATTTTTATAACACATAAAAATTAGTATCGGTAAGAAATTAACCAAGTTAGATGATAGATTAGCGTTAAATAATGAATAATGTTTCAAGTGTGTGATTATTTTAGTTCCAGAAGGACCAAATTGTAAATTAATTGAGAATTAAGAGACTAGTTTGTTCTTTTCTCGTTTGAAGGTGGACAGCACTATTCGACAATCAAGTTCCAGAAAAGAAAAGAGACAATTTCTTCGATCAGCAAGGCAACTAACCATTTATATTATGCACGTGTCAAGTTGACTTTAGCCTGGAGAGCCAGCTTTCATCGTGGGCATTAGAATCAAATCTAACCTCCAGAAAAAAATAAAAATAAAAATAAAAAATTTCTGTATTCTTTAAATAAATATATATCTTTTGTAAAAGTCACAGCAACCCACTAACTCTTCTTTTCAACTTTTTTTAGCTCTCCCGTGGTGGTCAGCTGATAGTCAATGATAGAATCCCTGCATGGAATGCAACGGCAGGCGCAAATACTGTAGAACTATTAATATCAGGCTTGAATTTGTTCCCTTTGACAGAAATTCTGGGCTACCTTGATAATCTCATAAATATATCAGCCTTTTCAGTTATTTAATTACAAAAATAATGCATGGAGTTCCTTGCAGGTTACTAAAAATATAAGGGATCAGAGAAGGCAGGCACAAATACTGTAGAACTAATAATATCAGACTTGAATTTGTTCTCTTGACAGGAATTCTGGGCTACCTAGATAATCTCATAAATATATCAGCCTTTTCAGTTATTTAATTACAAAAAAAATGTATGGAGTTCATTTCAGGTTACTAAAAACATAAGGGATCAGAGAAGGATGGTGCAATTTGTTCATCAATGATTACTTCCCAGAAATTGATACGCTAGAATCTTATACAAGAACTGGCCCTTCCAATCCAAACCAACTTTCTATTATTAACTCTTAACAGTAACTTCGAGCCAGCAGAATTCTCGCCAAACCAGCTGTTGATTTTTCAATGATGCTGTCTCCTTCCAGCCTTCATCACCATGTCCTCTGGTTCGCAACAAAAAACTTGTTTAATTATTTGTTTTTGTGAAGAGAGTACCCCCATCAAATTAAAAGCTTGAATATGAAAATCTGGAAACTGGAACTATAAAACTCTAATTACTACCGGGCTGTCCTGAAATTACAAATTCAAACTTTGAACTTGAAAATTATGTTGCGTCGCCAACGTGTGGGATATAAGAGTTGACGATATTTGTGGAGACATCTAGATCTGCCATATCTTTCTCCTGAAAATTGATATCTTATTGATTGAACGTGTTTTAATTTGAAGGTCAACTTCTAGGTTGCCGAAAACTGAAGATATATAGCACTGTTATGACGGGTACGCATGTCAGCATGAACACTCTACGCACCTTTCCCTCCCTTTTTCTCCTGGAATTTTTCTATACCCTGAAAACCTCACCAAAACTACTTAATTTTTGGCTTCTTTGTCTTTTCTGCAGAAATTTCTGTGGGCATCTTCTCTTGATAGTCAACTTAAAACGGCATGATTTGTTCTCTACCATACAGAAACAAAGAAAGGAAGGAAAGGAAAACAGGGAGGGATAGCCTGATAGACAAGAAGTTTGACAGCTTACAAGGACATCATGGAACTGTTCATCTTCGAGAAGTCCTTCATTTGAAAAATAATGATAATTGTTCAGGGAAAGAATTATAAAAAGCGCCTACTGCCACGCTCAGGCCGTTGGTTTTTTTTTTTTTTTTTTTTTTTTTGCTGTCGAGGCCATCGAATCTTGAACATGCATGTGACTTTTTCATTTTTTCAAAACCAATCTCAGTTAATCTATGAATTTTCTCTACTAAATCTCATGCTTGATAAAAAAGAAAGTGTTGAATACATGATACACATCATCACTCTAAATTGTGGTCGGCAGTCATTACAAAAATGAACACCTTCAGTTCACCGACACACAAGCGAAAAAAATTATATGAGTTTCTAACTAGTATGAAAAAATGAATTTGTTTGCTTGGCTAGGCATGGCAATAATTTTTATTTTTTTTATTCTACAAATGGCATTATGCCAATGATTTTATTGGTGATGTTCTAAAATTAATATATCTAAGAAATAAATTATTTGATATTTAAATAATAATTAATCAAATATCAATGTCTTTAATGTCGTTCTTCTTATCCTAGGAAGTACAAAACTAACAGTAGAAGTCTTAATACTTGCAAAAACAATCCATGTCGATGAAATTTAAAGACTCTCCAATGATAAAGTCAATAATTTTAAATAAAAAATACAATAAATAAAAGGAGCCTTAAATCCTAACAACAAGAGTGTTTGTTCTTGTTTTTTTTTTTATTAATACTCTTAAAATATATAAGCTTTTAAAGTATGAAAAGTTGTGAACCTTTTAACTCAATAGTTGAAGGGGTATTTATAATTCTTGAACCTTATCGTCTTCAAAAAAATGAAAGACTAAGAAGTCCTTAGCTTCTAATAACATTAATAAGGGATAAATATCTATTAAATCTCATTAATAAGAGACACATATCTCTTACACATCATTAATAAGATTGAAAATGTGACAGGCCCTTGAGAGACCTTTTATGCATTCATAGATGTAGGGCTATAATTACTTTCTACATTAATAGTTCGTAAAGATAAAATTATATGGTTCTAACATGGATTTTTAAGTCCAATTAGATTTGGCGTAGATCCAAACCCAGGGGAAATGGGTACGATGTCTTATAAGATCCATGGTGACTTGAGGACATCTCATGGTTGTACCCAAGTATAATAGATCTGACGTCTCTCCATACCTACGATAACTTGAGCTTAGTTCATGGTTGAACCCAAGTATGTTGCGTTTTGCATCTCATCGAGCCCACGATGACTTGAACTCTCATTCCTAAACCTAAGTATGTTAGGTCTGACATCTTGCCAGACTCATGATGACTTAAGCTCAGTTCATGGTTGAATCTGAATATACTAGGTTTGATATCTTATTAAACCCACGATAACTTGGGCTCAACTCATGGCTGAACTCGAGTATGTTAAGTGTAGTATCTTGCTAAACTCGTGGTGACTTGAGCTTAGCTTGCTATTGAACTCGAGTATGTTGGGTTTGGCATCTCACCACATTTATGGTGACTTGGGCTTAGCTCATTCTGAACTCGAGTATGTTAGGTCTAGAATCTCGTCGGACAGGTGATGACTTGGGCTTAGATAATAGTTGTACTCAAGTATATTGGGTATAGAATCTCGTCAAACCCGTGATGAATTGGGCTTAGTTTATAGCTAAACCCAAGTCTATTAGGTATAGCATCTCATTGAACTCGTGATAACTTAAGCTCAACTCATAGTTGAATCCAAGTATATTAAGTATGATATCTCATCAGACCGTTGGCGACTTGGGATCTGCTCATGGTTGAATCCATAGTATCTTGAATCTCGCATCTTGCTAGACTCACTATGACTTGGGCTCAGCTTATGGTTGAACTCAAGTATTTTAGGTCTAACACCTCTTCAAACCCATGATGACTTGGGTTTGGCTCATGGTTAAATCCAAGTATATTGGGTCTAGCACCATACCAAACCCACAATAACTTAGGCTCAACTTATGGTTAAACCCAAGTAAGTTAGGTCTGATATCTTTGCATACTCATGTTTGATTAGGCTAATACCCTATCTATCAATTTGGACTCTTTCAAAGCATAAAATTATTGAATAAAAAAAATATTAACTCACCAGTTGCCCTTTTAAGTCGTTATGCATGCTAGGTGCAAAGACTGAAAAGACTTTTTAGGAGACAATTTGTCAAATTACCTTGTCCTCCCTAAGTAAAAAACGTATCCCCAAATTGATCTAAAAGGATGTTATAAGGGAAGCGAAAAGGTTTTCTTTTAAGACCATTCAGCTACGTGTAATTAATATGCTAAAACAATTAGGCTTTTTAGGGTTTATGATGTAACATCACATGCCTTTCATTTTGTTGATAGGAAGATAGGAAGAAAAGGTGATAACTTATATAAACAATCTTTTCCCTTAGTTTTATTTTTTTACTTTTGCCAAAATTTTCCTTTACTTTCTGTGAACTAAAAGTCTAATACAAAATCATGCATGAGCAAATCTCTTTATAGAGAAGTCATTCACTTAGGTAAACATATAAATTTTTATCTTTTTTTTTATTGAAAGGCTTTTTAAAAATTTTAAGAATGGCTTCTAAAAAAAAGAAAACTATATCTCCTAAAGATATTTTTAGTTTCAAACTTAAAATTAAAATCACTTATCAAGGATCTACAACCATTAGAATATGCCCTTAATCTTAAAGAGACATAGCTCAACCTTTTTCTACTAGAAAAAAGGATGAGAATGCCCCCCATTAAGTTTTAAATCTTAGGGGACAATTGAGATTGCCTAAAAACACCTATAAATAAGACCTAGAGCACGGTGTCCCTCAACTAAGTAAACTAGGCCAATCTTAAACAACAAGGGGATTACTAGGTCAAGTTACTAGCATCTGGTGATTGTATCTCGTAAGTCACCAGCAGGAATAAAGATGGTCAATTTATCATTACTTTCTTTATATGCATGTATACATTTAGGTACTCATTCCTCTTATAAGGATTTGTAGGAGATGTGCTTAGATATTATAATTTAAGCCCTAGTCAGCACCACCTCGATAGGTGGATTATTTTATCTATTTTCGATAAATTTTTCAAAGTCCTTAAAGAGAATCCAGGCAATGTTACACCTTGACCACTGATAGGAGGTTCTTCTACCCTCTAGTTCTTTAACTTCTCTAACAGGCTAAAAGGACTCATAAAAGATACTTTCAAAGGGAAGTCCTCTTACTTAAACTTTAATTGATGAACTCATCCTTCAAACGGTAACATATGATTGTTACTCTTGCATGATGAATAAGAATTTTGATTCTTGTCAAAATTTACAGCAAAAATTTTCTAAATGATAACCATTATGTCACTTGTAAGTCCTGAACTCAAAATGTTACATGAAGGGCTTGCCTTGATGGAAAACATGTGTAGAAAAAATACACCCTAAAGAAAGGTTCTAATCATTTTATGTGAGACAAGAGATAAGTTTACTACTTGGTCTTTAAAAAATAAGTCTCTTATTATCCTTATGATCACCCTCATGGTTGAAATATAAAGGAATCAATAGGTAATGAGATGACACATATATTAATCATTACCAGTCTAAGCACTTAACAAAGATTTGGATGGTTTCACAAACTTAGAACCCTTACTAAAAGTCATAGGATAAGTCGTTACTACTTCACCTAACCTAAAGTTTCCATATATATGCATTCCAAAATGATATATAACAAATACACTAGTGATGCATAAAGACATTTATTCATATTCAATATACATGTATGAGAAGGATAAAACATGTTAAAACATAAATAACTAAGTTAAATGTAAACTTTAAATGCATCAAATCAAATAGACCACATAAAATACACAAAGTCTAGTCCAATACTGTCAAAACAAAAAGTCTCTAGTGGAGTTGTCATTTTATCGCATCTGGCGCGTGCGGCATAGTGTTAGCAAAGGGCGTTACCACCTGGTTGTTTGGTTCATTTTTATTAGAAGACCTATAAAAAATTCTAAGTGTAAGACACTAGTATTGATTAAGAAAGATATTAGCACCATTAGCATACCTTACCTAAGATAAGTTACATTATATGGTTTAAATATAGTTTAGAGGTTTTGATGGGTTCCTAACCGGTGATTAGTATATGACTCAAAAAAAAAGATTAATTCTTATGAATGAATCTAGCATTTCAAATTTATTATATTATGGGCTAATAAAATCATAAAATTTTCTAACAAAAATAAATCAAATACCAAGGAAAATAAAGAATAGGAAGAACATTCAAAGTCAAACCCTGTAATATAAACATCAAACCAGACTAGATTTCAAGCAATAGAAGTCATGGTTTTGTTCACAATTAAGCATAGATTAAGAATTAAGTATCGATTCGCTTTGATTATCACTTGAACATCATAATTTTTGTCAAAATAAGTTTTAGTTTAAAATAAAAATCCTAGGATTAAAATCCATAAAAACATGTTATTAATACATGAAATCCCTAGATTATTAACTAATGATGATATGCAAACTTGCATAAACCAAAATCAAATAAAATTATAACCTAAAACTAGCACTTGAGATGATATTATTCGAATAAACATAAAGAACATGAACCTAGGTTTTCCAAAAATGCCTAAGCTAGTACTAAACCTAAAAATTAGCCTTATAGGCCTTTAAACTTCCAGTTTTTTGTCCTCAAATACCACATTATAAAAAATGAGCTTGTTTGACTTAAAACAAACAATAAAAACAAGTCATTAAAATCACTCATTAGATTTTTCCTTTCAAAATCGCTGCTCCAATGACAGCCAACTAAAAACATGAAATATCAATCCAAAATTGACTCTTTAAACACTAGGGATCAAAACTAAACTTAGAAACCAAGAACATATATTAGCAACCAATAAAAATTATCACAAAGCTACTACTATATTTGACAGATTCTAAAAATCATTGCATTTTAGCAAAAACAATATCCAAATATCTTCTAAACATCCAATAAACATTAATGACAACTTTAAAACATGATTAATTAATAAAAATAACATTTTCATTCTTTAATTCACATAAATGCTTAAACATAAAATAATATTAAAAAGATTCAAAAACATCATTAAATATTAAAAAAGCATGAATGGATAGATCATATTGACTCTACCCTTGAATTTTCATATGGTTATATACCTTCTCTAAGATTGTTGGTTATAAGTTGCTACTTCCTTTTCTTTTCCTTCCTTCATTATTTTCCTTTCATTTATTATTTTTTCAAAGCTTATAAGACATTTCTATGTTAGGTCTTTGAACATCTACTCTAAGGTCTTTTCACAGAGTATATCCTTATGTTTTTCCTCTTTTTTTTCTTGCTTTTTTAATGGGGTGTTTATAATATTTTTTTCTTTTTTTTCTTGATTTTTTAATGGGGTGTTTATAATATTTTTTTCTAAGGTTTTTGATAGATTCCCACATAAAGTGATTAAAATGAGAGAGCTCTAGACAAATGTTAAAAACTGAAACCTTTATCTTTAAATGGTTTTTTGGGATGGTGGTTTTGCTAAGGTGGTTATCTCTTTCTTGAAGATAAAAACATGCGTTTCTCACCTGAACTTCATAGAGGAGGTGTACTCATTTCATTAAGATCCAACCTTACTCATTTTGAAAGTTTATATAGCTCTACATTTATTAGTTTGAAATTGTCAAATTGGTTAGCTTAGAATCTAAAAATATAGTAATAGTTTATCAAAGATATGATATTATTAAGCTCGTTGAAGAGAATGAGATATAAATATTTAATAGGAATAACAGATCTTTATAGAGGTGTGTTTCTCAGTTGAATAATGGTGGTTATAGCACTAAAGGTGGACAAAAACAACATATTTATTCGCATGAAAATATCTCCTTAATCAATCAAAACTATAAAAAAAAAAGCTAAATAGTGGTTGAAGAACGCATCATCTAGGTTAAACCCTAAACATTAGGGTTTTTAATTTAGGATCTAACAGATTTTATTTTAGTCTTTATTCTTCAAATTGATTTTAAGTGCACCCATAATTATCTCACAAACTCTTAATTTCATGCAATTTCACTCCTGTCAAACTCAATCATCAGACCCAAAGTTTACAATCATTTTCATCCTAGTCCTTAGTTTTTGATTTGTGCACTTGAACCCTTAGTTGATCATCAAACATTTAATTTTCTTCAATTTGGTTCCTAATTTGGTCAATTTCAACCCTACATCATGTGTCTTTTTTAGTTTGATACTTGGTTTTGAATTTCTTCAATCAAGTCCCTAATTATTCATCAAACTTCAATATGTATATAATTAATCTCTTTATTTTACCAAATTAACTCTTTAAAATTTTCTTTAATTTGACCTCCAGACTTTAATTTCTTCCAATTAAAGTCTGAATTGACTTCAAATATTAATTTTTCTTGCAGCCAAGTCATCAATAAAAATAATTAAGCCTTTTAAAATTCTTATTGAGTCTTTACCTATCCAAATTTGTATTTTTTTTACCCCAAATAAAAATATTTTCACTAAATAAATCTTTTATCAATTAAAATTGGATTCATGTATATCCTCTTATATTTTTGAATTTTATTTTTCTATTTATTTTTTTAACTTTTTTGTAGGATAAAAAATAGATAACAATAAATGCTCTCTCTTTGCAATGCTTACAAAGCAAATCTCATCAAGGTTTTGCATAGTGAGCTTACAAAGAAAAAATATATATTTGACTTACCAGATGATCCGTCCATCCAAAGAATTTGCTTTTTTTTTTTAAAAAAATGAACTTATTATCATAAGAGGTTTTGCATAGTGAGCTTACAAAGAAAAAGTATATATTTGACTTACTAGATGATCCGTCCATCCAAAGAATTTGATTTTTTTTTTTAAGAAAATGAACTTATTATCATAAGCGACCTGTCCTTCAAGAATTGGTTTATTCTTACAAGCGATCTATCTTTTTTTAAATTCTCAAAAAAAATTCAAAAAACTTCTATATTGCCCTGAAATTGGTCTATTTTCATAGGTGAACTGTACATTTTTAAATTTAAAAATTGATATATTTTCATGAGTGACCTACCCTTTTCAATTTTCAACGAGCGTTTATGCTTCCCTAAAATTGATCTGTTTTTCATAGGCTACCTATCAATTTTGAAATTCAAAAATTTTGGTCTATTTTTATGGGTGACTTACCATTTTTAAATTCCAAAAATAATTTTAACAAGCATCCATTCTTCCCCTGACATTGATTTATTTTCATGGGTGACCGATCTATTTTATTTTAAAAAAAAATTATTTTCATGGGCAACCTACCCTTTTTAGATTTCAAATACTAGGATTTATATTGAATTATTCCAAAACTTTTCTAAAATGAAATTTCAAAACAGAAATACCCTTCAAGGGTAAACTTTTATAACAAGTGTCTTGTCTTACGGTCTCAATTATCCATACCCTATAGATTTGATCTCTTTGCTATTTCTCAGCTTTCATTCATCTAGAGGTAGCACTGAGACTTGTTAAGGTGTAATTTCTTTTACCTATATTAATAAGTTGATGAAGTGTTTGTTGTGCATGAGTGTTTCTAGTGGCAGGGAGATCTTTTCACATCATATTTGAGGGGTGTCTTGATTCTCTATCATTAATTATGAATAGAAACATCATTAAACTAGCAAGATAATTAATATTCTTTTGAAAGGTTTCCCATAAATTAAAAATATCATAAACTAGTAAGATAATTAATAGTTATTTGAAAGGTTTCCTGCAAATGACACCAATTAATAATGTTTTAAAATCTAGTATGTTCAATGAATAGGTTATTTGATATTTGGATAGTGGTTAATCAAATATCTACGTCCTTAATTTTCTTATCCTTAACCCTGAAAATACAAAACTAACAGTAGAAGTCTTAGTACCTGTAAAAATAGTCCTTATCAATAAGATTTAAAAAATCATCTGATGATAAAGTCAGTAAATTTAAATGGAAAAGGCAATAAATGAAATAAATAGCATTAAATTCCAAGAATAAGAGTGTTTGTTCTTTTTTTGGTGTGATTAATGCTCTTAAAATATATGAACTTTTAAATAAGAAAAGTTGTGAACCCTTTACCTAGATGGTTCAGAGGGTATTTAACCTATGAACCTTGTCGTTTTTTAGGGGAAAAAAAGACTAGGAACTCTTTAGCTTCTGATGGCATTAATAAGGGACAAATATCCCTTATATATTATTAATGAGATAAAAAAATATAGTAGACCCCTTGAAATAGTTTTTATAGATTTATAGATGTAGGGATATGATTACCTCTTTTATGAATAGATCATGTAGATAAAATTATATGGGGATAACATGAATTTCTAAGTCTAATTGGGTATGGTGTATAGCCAAACCTAGAAAAAATAGGTTTGATGTCTTGCTAGATTTATAATAACTTAGGCTCAACTCATAGTTAAACCTAATGTATTTGGTTTGATTTGGCATCTTGTTAAACCAACGGTGACTTGAGATCAGCTCATAGATAAACACAAATATATTGAATCTGATATAACTTGAGTTTAGCTCATTGCAAAACCTATTATATTGAGTTTAGTATCTTGTAAGATCCACAGTAACTTGCACTTAATTTATGAATGAATCCAAATATGTTAGGTTTGGTATCCTATCATATCCATGTTCGATTGGGCTAACACTTTATCTATGGATTTGGACTCTTTTAAAACACATGAATATTGAGTAAAAAAAATATTAAGATTTCACTTACATTATATTTAATATACTCTTGAACCCAGATTAAAATGTGATTTTGTTTTTCTTTTGTATACTAGAATTTGAACTTTTACTAAATATCATACTTCTTTTTTTAATATAAATATTTTTTAATAAAAGAATTTATTCTTGGAACACCATTTATGTCTCAACTTAGATCTTTTGTATTCCTTAATAGATTAAAAAATGTATTTATATATTTTTTTCAACAACTTGTATACAGAACATAACATTAAGAAACCATAAAACTTCTACCATAATGGTTCAATCCTTTTTGAGTTGATTGCTAAATAAATTACTTATTCATATTTATGTGTTATATCGTGTGAGCTAGATGTTTAGATCTTGTTTCTACCATAATGGTTCAATCCATTTTGAGTTTATTGCTAAATAAATCGGGTAAAAAAATAATGACTCTTCACTTACTTTATATTTAATATACTCGTGAACCTGGACCATAGTGTGATTCGGTTTTCCTATCATTATATTTACTATAAATCAATTTGTTTTTTATATAGAGATTTTTTATAAAAAAAAAAGATTTATTATTTGAACACCATTTTTGTCGAAACTTAGATCTTGTATATCACTGGTAGGTTAAAAAATGTGTTTTATATAATTTTTTTAGTCAATTATATATATGCTATGTGGTTTTTAATTAAAAATGAGTAAAAGATTTTAAAACTAGTTCAAAAATTAAAAATTAAATTAAATCCAACTCATTTTTCAAAAGACAAGTTAGGGGAAAAAATACCAAACTGAAATATTCAATTTCAGTTTAGTTATTTGGTTTAGAAAATATTTAGAAATATAATAATGATTATTCTTCAAAATATTTTTTATTCAAAAATATATTAAAATAATATTTTTATTTTAAAAAAATTATTTTTTACATTAATGTATTAAAACAATTCAAAAAAATTTAAAAATTAATTTTTAATAAAAAATTATTAAAAAAATACTATTAGGAATGAAATTCCAAACTATACCTTTAACTTGGACAGACATTGCCTTTAGTGTAGTAGATCTTTAATATTATTTAGATTTGCGGTGGATTTTATTCTTGTATTTAATAAGTGTTAAATGTTGATATTGTTACGGTAATATATTAACCTACCCTTGTAATTAGTGAGCATTATTGTCATTATCTCCATTATAAAAGCACTCATTATTTCAATGGAGGTAAGCAAAACCTCTGGTTGTCGCCTGTCACCAAAAGAAGAGTGGAAATTTAAAATATTTTTTAGGTATTTTCGTTTGATAAGGTCAGTCGTGTTTCACATTTTCAACACAGAGGCACTGTCGAGCCTGATGAACAGTAACTCTTGAAATAATTAAAGATTACATCACCATCCATATTGGATTCCTTTCTGTTCCAAGCTTCTAGTGTGCTTTTTTCGGTTTTGCCACCCCACTGACCATGAAATCACCCCCTCATTTGTATTTTATTACGCAAATATTTTTATTTTTTTCAATAATAGGGCAAAAGAAATTTGATAATCACTTTCCTACCCTTACATTTTGTTATAAATGGCAGAGATCAGCCAGGGACGGAGAAGCCTAGCTACCATACAAAGTACGAGTATCAAGATCAAGGTGTCGAATACCAGACATGAAGTCTTTCTTGGCTGTTCTTGTTCTCGTCTCTTTTCTCTCGGTAAGCATTTCATAACCATGTGAAACCCTCAGATTCCAGACAAGTCATGCTATTTCTTCTTTCTTTCTGATACCCTCGATTTGATTTTTACAAAAGATCCTTCTAAGTCTTTTTTTTGCCCTCTTGGATTCATGAATTAACTAGAAGATCTAAAGTTGTTGACTGGGTTGTTGTTGCTTGTTTTGTTTTCCATCTAGTTTACGCCCTAGCTAACATGCTCTTCACCTGTTTGGACTTTAGTTTGTTGAGCTCAGGGATGCAAGAAAGGAGCCGAGGGAATATTACTGGAAGAGCATGATGAAGGATCAGCCTATGCCGGAAGCAATCAAGGACCTTTTCGTTCAAGATCCTGCCGGTGCTGGCAAACTGGGCCATTTTGTCAAGGATTTCGATACGAGGCACAGCGCCATCATATATCACAGTCATGACGAGAAGGACGAGCTGAAAGAAACGAATCCTACGAATGCTCGGGATCACGAGGAAGACAAGGCATATGCGCCATGAGGAGAGAAAACTTGTGATCAAGACTTATCACTTGTGTTTGTAGAGCATCAAGGAGTGCTGTGCTTTTAACTGGTTAATTAGTATGTACAAGTGTGGCTATGTTATTAAAATATTAAAGACGTGCTCATAAAGTTAGGCACAAGTCGGTAGCTGTATGAAGGGGGTTCAGAAACCTTAACTTCAATAAAAAGAGAATCATATCTCTTAAGAAATGATCAATTAAATACATTTTTGTCAATAATATTCTCAGGTCAATCACTAAAAGTTAAAAGCTATGTTCTTGATTGCTCGGATCTAAAAATCTTTAGCCATGTGAGTGGTTGATTTTTTCTCTTACAGTGGATAAAGAAGCAGCAAATCCTAGCTTCTGCAGAAAATAGCACCAGAAACATCGGCTTGCAAGATAATGATGCTAGCTACAAGCTTCAGGTCCCTCGCCATGCACGGTCACCAAAGCTTTCGCGCTTCATGTTGATTCCCATAATAAGAATATATATGATCTGGGTTCAGAAATTAATTCCGTTTGATTATTGGAAAGTAAGTTTTGTTAGAAAGTGATTAAAAAAAAGATTTATGAAAAATAATTTATTTTCTATATTTGATAGTATTAAAAAAATTGAAAAATACTTCCTACTATTTGGTTATATTATTAAAAATAAATTTAATTATGTTATTAAAAACAAATTGAAAAATAATTTATTAATATTTTATTTAAAAATTATTAAAATAATAAAGAACAGCTCTTACATATTAAAAAATTAAATGAGAATAAAATTAAAAAAATAACTTAATTTCATAAATTATCTTAAATAAAATTTATAGCAATCAAAATAATAGAGATCAAATCTAATAGATAAAAAAATAAAAAAATTATAATTTTATAAATTATTTCAAATAAAATAACATTCAAAAGAATAAAGATGAAATCTAATAAATAAATAATTTCAATTAAAAAATAACAAGAAAAAAGCAAATAATAATCATAAAATTAAAAACTAAAGTTGATATGAAAATCAAATTTTAAAGGATAAAATTAAAGAAAAAAGATTTAAAATAAAACATATAACAATTAAAAGTTTGAGATCAAATTTGATATAATCAGTAAATAATATGATATTTTTAAATTTTTTATAATTTTTAAAAAGTATTTTTCACTTAAAATAAAAAAATATTTTTTTAGAAATCAAACTAAAAAAATTTTTAATAAAAAATATTTTTTATTAATTAATTTTTTCTAAAAACAAATAAATATAGAAAAATCTAAAAAAATAATTTTTATATAAACAAATAAGTCATAAGATATCGTTGTGGTCATGTGCTGTCACCAAAATTTTAGGGCCTTTTCGAGTATCCTAAAAGGTGTCCTGGGTTTAGAGAATAAAAGTAATAGCAATCTAAAGGAAGTTTTAGTATATCGGCTTGGGATCAGGAATTTCTCTTAAAAGGTTTTAGATTCAGCCTTAAAGGTATGAGGTGGAGATTCGTGTTTTTATTAAATAATAGAAAGTATCATGATTTTATTATTTAAAAAAAAAACTAGGAAGATTTTGTTTTGTAAGCAAGGCTGAACTTGATTAAATATTATTACTTCCACTATGATTTGAAAACAATCCACAAATATTCACAAAAGCACAAGCTAATATTTGATTCCATAAAAATACATTGTATTTCGAAAACCATAATATGTAATGAATAGACTCTTTTTTAATATATATATATATATATATATATTAAATATATTGTCTTAAAATATTTAATTCAACATGCCAAATAAGAAAAATATTTTTTAAGTAAAAATAAAAAAAATACATGTAATAATAATATATAACCTAAAAAAATGATATTTCAATATAGCAATTACAACACTGTCATATATTTCTACTATGTTAAAAATAAAATTGAAATTTTACTTATTTTTATTAAAACATATTTTTTTTATTATATTTTATTATATATAAGTATTGATTTTTTGATTCATGGTTATTTTTTTTACTTGTTATCCAAAAATATATTAATAACATCTACACATTAATGTAATTGCGTTAGAAAAAAAGTTATTTAACCTGTAGCTAGGCGAGTTAAATAGACGTAAACACTTTTTTAGTGTTTATTGTCACAAATGATTCTCAATTTATTTAATTAAATACATGCATGAGATTTTTAATTTTTAATTATGATTTTTTGTTATAAAAAATACATTTAAAAAGCATGTATATTTTTTTTTATCATAAAAATTATCCGAGCAACAGCAAATCATAGGTTAATACCTACTTTAACTCATTGTTTGGTATTGTGATAGTTGTTGTGGTTGTAATTTGAAAAAAAATTATTTTATAAAAAAGTGTTTTTAGTTAATTTGGTATATGTATGCTTGGTTAAAACTATAGTTAAAATTAAAATAAATAAAAAGTAGTTTAATGTATTTGGTTAATATTGCTTTTGAAATTGAGGTTATAAAACAATTTAAAAAAATAAATATTAATATTGATGGTTTTTAATTTAAATATTGTAGATTTAACTACTATAATTATATCATGAAATAAATAACACTTTATATAAAATATTTTTTTATTTTTCTATTAAACTATCTACAATTTCATCACGTATGAAATATATCCAATAAAGACTACTGTTTTTTTTTTTAAACATGCAACAATATCAGGTAAAACATAATTAGAAATAAAATTGAAATAACGATCAAATTCTGCAAATGTTATATCATCAAACGATCTCTGTTTAATTTATGTAATGTCATTAAATAATGTTAAACACTATTTTTTAAAATAAAATATAATTAAAAAATAAAAAATAATTTTTATTTTACTGGGTTAAACCAGGTTCATTGCATATTGAGTTTTGGACCAAACCTGATCTGACCAGAACAGTATAGCTATACTATTTATGCTAATTGCATTGTTTACTAAACAATGCAATTAGAATAAAAGTATGCAAAAAAAAAAAATTACTTACTTTTGAACAGTATGCAAAAGGAAAGAATTACCTGCTTTTCTTTCTTAAGTGTTTTTAGTTAATTTGGTATATGTATACTTCGTTAAAACTATAGTTAAAATTGAAATAAATAAAAAGTAGTTTGATGTCGTAATTTGAAAAAAAATTATTTTATAAAAAAGTGTTTTTAGTTAATTTGGTATATGTATGCTTGGTTAAAACTATAGTTAAAATTAAAATAAATAAAAAGTAGTTTAATGTATTTGGTTAATATTGCTTTTGAAATTGAGGTTATAAAACAATTTAAAAAAATAAATATTAATATTGATGGTTTTTAATTTAAATATTGTAGATTTAACTACTATAATTATATCATGAAATAAATAACACTTTATATAAAATATTTTTTTATTTTTCTATTAAACTATCTACAATTTCATCACGTATGAAATATATCCAATAAAGACTACTGTTTTTTTTTTTAAACATGCAACAATATCAGGTAAAACATAATTAGAAATAAAATTGAAATAACGATCAAATTCTGCAAATGTTATATCATCAAACGATCTCTGTTTAATTTATGTAATGTCATTAAATAATGTTAAACACTATTTTTTAAAATAAAATATAATTAAAAAATAAAAAATAATTTTTATTTTACTAGGTTGAACCAGGTTCATTGCATATTGAGTTTTGGACCAAATCTGATCTGACCGGAACAGTATAGCTATACTATTTATGCTAATTGCATTGTTTACTAAACAATGCAATTAGAATAAAAGTATGCAAAAAAAAAAAATTACTTACTTTTGAACAGTATGCAAAAGGAAAGAATTACCTGCTTTTCTTTCTTTGTATCGCAAACACAAAAATAATGTGAAATCAATGAACAATAAATCTTATTTTTATCTTTATCAAAGAACTTCAACCTATAATTTAATTAAAATGTAGCTGCAATTACATAAACAAATCACATAAACGTACAAGGATATGAACAAAAAAAACTAAAGATACAATTTCTAAAAACCATATTAATTAATCATGTTTTTCATTGTAGGTTTATTTATATATTTAAAATAATCTTAAATAATACAAAATAAATTTTTAAAAACATCCATAACCAATATGATACCTTATTGATATTTTATTTGCCCATCAAAACTTTAAAAACACTAAAAACAGGTAAAAAAAGCTAATAACTAAAATTCAAGGAAATAATAAATCCGTTTCAAAATATATCAAATTATTAAGCTATACATATGTAAGGGATTTAACATTTAACCAGTGGTAGCTAGCAGGATTAAGCTATAAATACATTAAAAATGATGTAAATATTAAGCTATAAATACATTAAAAGTGATGTAAATATCTATATAATTGTACTGGATTGGATTTTGCCTAACCACCGTATCAGAATCCTCAGCGTGACTATCATCATTCGAGCAATCTGGTACCATCATCATCAGCGGCAGCAATATTATCTGCTTTCAGCTTCTTATCGTGAATTAAAGGCATGTTTATTTTTTTATTTTAAAAATATTTTTTAAAAAAATTAATTTTTATTTATTTATTTTAAATTAATATATTTTTAATGTTTTCAAATCATTTTAATATACTGATATTAAAAATAATTTTTAAAAAATAAAAAAAATCATTAACATATATTTTAACATGAAAAGATATTTAAAAAACAACCACAACTATATTTCCAAATAAATTTAAAAATAAAAATATAAAAACAAATAAAAATAATAAAGAAAATAGTAATTATCACATGTCATTAAAAGCAGTAATATCAGCATTGATGTTAATTTATAGTTTTCTCATTAAAACTTTTTAATTTTTTAATATTCTGATTTTTTTTGTATTGAATATTTTAAGTTAGTTTTTTTTGTTGTTGAGTTTTAACTATTTTGAAATATTTAAAATTTTAAAATTATATTTAAATACTTGATGTTTGCATTCCATGATTCAAAGTTAATTTATATTTATATTAAAATTAAAATTATATATATTGAATTAATATTTTGAGTTATATATAGTATATAATTTCAAAAAAGTTCAAAACTTAAAATTTATTATTTCAACGAAAAAAATACAATAATAGAATTAATTGACAACCTTGTAAAACTGTTTTTCCTTTTATAGCATCGTGAGTTTAAATCATGACTGCACCATTTTCTTTTGTTTTTTTTTTATATATATATATATAAAAAACAAATCAGGTTTATTAACCGAAGCCTAGTAGAGGCAAGCATAAATAGGGCCTTTAAACCAATAAAAGTAATTAACGATCCAAAACTAAAAGTAATATTAAAATGAATACAAACCCATCAGTCAAATACGCATTTATTATAACAACCCTGATTTCATATATATATATATATACTAAAAACTTTACGTGATTTTTTTTTCTGTTAAAATGTAAGCTCTCCGTTAATAAAATAATATCAAGTATTATTCTATTATCTTAGATCTCATTAACTTTCATCAACTGTTAAACATCCATAATAAAAAATTAAAAAAAAATTGATATGATTAAATTTTATAAAGATGCGCCATAAATTTTTTCCAAATATCTAGTTTAAAATTGAAAAAAAAAATTAAAGGATAAAATTTTAATAGTCTAGAAAAACTTTTAAATTGGTGCAATAACATATAATTACTTAATAAAAAATGATTTTTTAAATATTATATAAAAATCCTGATATACACATGTTATATTGAAAACTTCATAAAAATGAGTGTTATACATTTATGATAAAAAAAAATATAAACAACTTATTTAATGAATCATCACATTGACATTCATATATGCAATTTCATTACTTATTAATTATAATTTAAATTATTATTACTACGAGCCATAATTTAATTAATTTCTAGTTATCAAACAACTGATATTAGTAGTCTCTAAAGGGTCACTACTTTATCATATTCTTCATTGCTAGATTTATTGATGTTACTAGTTTTCAAATTAAAAAATTAATTAATTAAAATTTTGATCTGAGATACATTAATATTATTCATTTATAAACCAAGAAACAAATCAAGTAAAATTATAGCAGTGAGACACTTCGACGCCATGAAACGTGATTTTTTCTCTTTGGACATATAGCCATGGATGTTTGTGTGTTTGGTATTGAGATTGTTATTGTAGTTATGGTTTTTAAAAAAATTATTTTATAAAAAATATTTTTAATTAAAGTTGGTTTGGAAAAATATGTATTTGGTTAAAATTGTGGTTGAATAAAAAGCAGTTTAATGTGTTTGGTAACTGATTATGCGTTGCAACCCACGTTACCAAAAAAATATTGAATTGTTTTTCAAAATAAAATTTTATAATATGATTTTTTTATATTTTCAGATTATTTCATGTGCTTGTCTCAAAAATAATTTTTTACAACATGCAAATCATATATTATATTGATGCTTCGTTAATGAAAAATAATATGAATCGCCAATGCTACTATAATCCCAAACAATCAAGCTTTTCAAATTAAGGTAATAAAATAACTATAAAAGACATATATTAATATTATTGTTTTGTAGTTAAAATATTGTAGAGTTAACTATTGTTACTACATCATTAAACAAACAATACTTTATATAAATTATGTTTTATTATTCTATTAAACTATCTGCAATCTCATCATGTATAAAATTCATCCTGTTTTGACTACTGTTTCCATTGATTTCAGAGCGTGCCACAACATCTGGTAAACTTTCGTCAAGCACATAACTGGGATTGCGATCAAATTCTGCAAATGCAACATCATCGTACAATCTTCATTTAATGTAATTATATAGTGCCATTAATGTCATTACAAATTCAACTTGCATTTTGTATCAATAAGTAGACATGTTTTGTAAAATCCTCCACCTTTATTTCCATACTCCAAAAGATCGTTTTATGACATTACATAATGATGAATATACACAATTAAAAACTTCTTGTCGATTTCTAGGTTGCCCACGACATCTAAAATCCTATAAGTGATATCTTTCACCTTTATATGGATCTAAATAACTATACTTATTTAGATATCCAACATTAACCAAATAGTATTTACCTGTAATTAGAAACAACATCAAAATTCATCATGTAATTAGTAAATAAAAAATAAATTTTATATGTATAAGTACTTAACAAGTTATGTTATATAACTAACTTCTGGTGGTTTAGGGAATTTTATAGTTATATTCTCAATAACCTCATGAAAAATAAATATATCGTGGGCATTGCCTTCCTATCCTATCCACACAAATGTGAATTGCATGTCAAAACTACAAGCAACCATTATGTTTTGAGTCGGTACACCTTTTCTTTCTATAAATGGAATTTGATTTTTGGTTGATATGCAAACCTGCACATGTGTTCCATCAATTATACCAATACAATTCTAACAAACAAAAAAACCATTGATAATATGATGGCGTTATTTACTAACATGCATAAAACAACTTTTGCATTAAATACTGACAATAATAAAACAAATATTTTTCTTACCTTGAAATGAGGCATATATCTTGGATTCATTGCAATTTCTCATGAAGTATTTGTAAAACTCAGGTCATCTGGTTTTATAACATCTACTACAAACAAATATATGGCCGTGAGGACTTCTTTAATGCATCTATTCATAGTTTCCTCTTAATATTGAAATTGTTCTTGAACCTCCCTATTCAATGCTACTAGTTTTATTGTATATAGAAATATAAAAACTTTTTCAATCACACTCATCATTCTCGAAGGCTTTAACATATATGTTGTTTCTAAATCACTATACGGGCTTAACAAGGTTGATGTGTCAATTATAAACATGTTGACACATTGTTGCCAATATCTTCGTAAAACTTCAATTAACTAACGGATGCCTGTATTGTATGAAATCATGCATGATTCTTTATGCATATAATTAACATAATACATGTTTATTGCCCCAGCTGTGCACACGGCTAACCTTTTCATATCAAATTCTCGCTTCTAAAACGATTCTTCATTATTATCACTATCATCATCATTGTTGTCATCATCATTTACGCCATCATCACCATCCCCTCCCGAGCCACCGTTGTCATCATCACTATGATAATTAATGTGATTAACAACACGATCCATTATGTTATCATAGTCATCATTAAGAGCTTCATTGAGTATTGCATTTAAACGTGCTACTTCCATATGTATAGTTCTAGATAAATACACAATTAAATCATATTAAATAATTTTTTTTCCAAATGAAAAACAATATCTAATGTAATACTTTATCGTTTAATTTTACATTACACAATTATTGAAGTCTACTCTTCACACTAACAAAAATATTGACACAAATTTTTCTTAAAAGTATTTGTTATGTAATTTTTATCTTTTTTTTACTGGGTCAGACCCGAATAAAAATTTTCCTCAAGCCAGGAACAATGGACACACTCTCTACTGTTCATATGCAAAGTGAACAGTGGAGCCCGACAATGGTGATCAGCAGAGAAATGAAGGAGAAGGGTAGAGGAGGCTACCCTTGGCGGCGGTGAAGTATGGTTGATGGTGGGAATGATGAGGAACGATGGTGAACTTTAGTGATGGTGCTCCTCTGTTCCTGTTCTTCTCACTCTCTAATATATTTTGCTTGTTTCTCTCCTCGGTGATGGTGCTGCTACAGTTGACGTCTATGATGCTAGAAGGTTGCTATGGTGGAGACCAGGAAGGTTGGTGGTGGCGGCCTGGTTTTATCCCACGGTGACCCTTTTTTTGTCTGAAGCAACTCTGCTTCCTTTTCACTGTCTCTGCTACATTTTTTCCCTATTGCGGTCACTTCTATCCTCGTTGTTGGTGGTGCTGTTGTTGACGACGATGAGGTTAAACAGTTTCCATGGTGGCGACAAGGAAGTTTGGTGGTGGTGGCCTTGTTTTTTCATCTGATGCTGCTCTGCTTCCTTTTCACTGCCTCTGCTGCGTTTTTTCCCTTCTGCGGTTGCTTATATCCCTATTGTTGGTGGTGTTGTTATTGACATCGATGAGGGCAGACGATTGCTGTGGTGGTGACATGGAAGGTTGTTGGTGGTGGCCCTCTGTTTATCCCGTGGTTGCCTCTGCTATCCTATGATTTTGTTCCCCTGCCTTTTTATCTCTGTTGCATTGTTCTCTCTTTTTAAAGCATTACAGATAACAGTGCTCTGTGTAAAAGTGAGGTTGCTTTTTATTTTCCCTTTTGTTTTGTTTCGTCCCTTCTCACACAAGTGGTATCTAACAACCTGTGTTTATTACTTTTTATATCATGTAACCAAAATGCAAGGTCAGAAGCAATTCTATTGCAGTGTATCAGTAGCTAGTTTTTGCATGTGACTTGTATTCTGAATCCTTGCATTTTTTATTTTTTATTTTTATTTTTTATTTTTTATCTTCTATAACCAAAGTGCAAAGTCAGGAGCAGTTCTATCGCAGTATATCAGTTAACTAGTTTTTGCATATAAATTATATTTCAAATCCTTGCATTTATTTCTTTTTACTTTTTTAATATATTTCACATTTTGTATATTGTTTTTTTCCTTCCCGTGAATCCACATCACATTTGTAATTGGAAATAAAAACTAATAAGTTAACAACCTTTTATTTATAACATCAAGTTTTTATCACAAGTTCCTTACATTGTATGATAGTACACTTAACAAGTTGTCACCAATTGACTAGCTCCAACGACTAAAGTCTTGACCATGGATTTTCATTGTTTAAATAGCTTTTAGACTACAATTTATATCAATCCAAACTAAAACCATGAAAAGGTTGATTTTTCTTTAAGAATGGATTTATAATTGGATTTTTTGAACAGTATACTTTATTATTTCAAATTATATAATATCAATTATTTAACAATCATTTGTTTGCATTTTCTACCGGTAACAGTCAAGCAATGATATTTTGTAAAATCTAAAAGCATTGTTCATATCATATTGCATTACAAATACATAAAAAAATTTCAGATTGCAATTCATAATACTTAGCAAGTATTGAATAACACAACAACCATTTGATACTTTAATATACAATCCTTAGCATGAAAATAACAAATATTAATGCTCTATAATTGAAAAACAGAACTTGCAGACAGTCTCTCTATGTCAGATGAGAATTGCTAAAATTACAACTAGGATCCCTTGAGAATTGCTAAAATTACAACTAGGATCCTTAACAATTCTAGCTGATTATCATCTTCAGATCTCTACAAATATAAATAATTGACAAGACATTTTAAAACATGTTACATAATAATTTAGATAATAATATTAGCAACAAATAAATAAAAGCATACATTCGAGATCAATGTATACCTCTCTGTCTAAGGTGCTTTACGCCATGTTAACATTATTTGCAACCATTGCATCTTGTTTTCAAGACTACCAATAGTTGACCACATTTCTTTATTCCTTCTCATACATAAGAATTCAGTAGCATACGCATGAAAATCATCACTAATATGAACTCCTATTGAGTGCAGCTCGGTCATAACCTCATGAATACTACACCCTTTCTTATCTCTATATATAGATGTGAAATCATTATTGTTTGACATGCTATCAACCATTTGATTAAACCGTAACAGTAGTTGCATCCTAATTCTAGAATTTTTTTTTTTCCTATTTGAACATCAAGACGTTCTCTTTCTTTTCTCTTTACACTGTTGTGTGTGTTGCTACTACTTGACATATTAACTCATCCAACTATGTTGCACACATCATCGATGAAATTAGGAATTCCATCCTTTTCTGAATCATCGTTTCCTTCTTCCAAATCAGGTTGTTCATCATTGGCATTTGGATCCTCAGCAACACCAACATTATCATCACAGAGGACTCCAGCCCATGGTACCCATGTATACTCTCCAGTAACGACAATGTTGGAGAACATTCTGTCGAACTTCAAACATAAAGATGGTTCGATACTAGCGTACCTAAATTTTTTTGCTCCTTTAATTTCCTACACGAAACAAATAGAATTATTTTATGCAGCTTGCCTAAATATTTTGATAATTACTAAACTGAGATTTAACCAAATTAAAATTGAAGGATACAGACAAAGAACCTGAATTTTTGCTTTCCACCACTCATCATTTGCAGAAATTGTTCCTAATTCATTACTCCAACCCACACCAATTTTTGAAATGAGCTTTGTTCATATCCTCCAATCCTTTTTGCAGCCATCCCATTTGTTCTTAAATTGTTTCTTGGTGAATGCATGACTAGTTTGTTCTTTGAAAGATATCAGCAAATATTTCCAACCAGCCTTGATTATTTGGTCTCATTCCCATATTGATGGCCTTGATGCAAAGGTCACAAAAGACATGACATTTCTTTATTCCAAGCAGCTTTATCAATAGTTTCAAGATAATCCATTCCTATTTGGATAACATATTATATTTGCAAGCAAGCATTATGAATTAATTATAACATGCTACTAATTTACATAATATTGGATGGAAGTGTAGATGACATGCAATGATGTACTACAACCAGTAGCGTAAAGAACAATTAAATTCAAAGCTGCTTGTCTGTAGCAAGTTTTGAACTTATACTGTGTCCTACAAGTGATTACCATTCTATAACAATTCTAGCCCTTCCATACAACATGCATGTGTCCTACAAACAGCACACATCAATACTGCACATCTTCATGAAACATAGCTATCTTATAGTATACTCTATTATGTGTATAGTAATTGATGAAACAGGCAGTTGGCTTATATTATTGTCATATAATACATGACGTAATTGCAGTGGTGCTTCATCAAGGTAATTCAAAAAAATTAGCAGTCAGCTCAGTTTTTTTCATCATCCGAAATCCTAAACATATCAAACAGATTCTAAACATTTTTTTTTGTTAGACAGTGAAATTGAGGATTCCTTCTCATAAATCATCGCCTCCCAGTTATCAAATCCTAAAAGAAATCAATATAAGCAGGCATTATGTAGGATCAAGTCATAAAAACAATATCATGTGAAGCAGCACAAATTTGGACTCAAATGGCAACAGCAGTATCCGAATGAACACTAACATCAAATTCTGCAAAGCAGTATGGTCTACACAACAATGTAAAAGTTTTTAAAACAAACAGATGGTTAATTAACCTATTATCACAACACCCAATTTTTGTTCCGTATCAGCATCTATGCAAGAAAATTGTTGTGCTTAATTCATAATCCTCACAGCACAATATATTTATAATATTGTAACCTAGAACAATACACAACACCTAAACATATATACATCTGTATAATTATCTCCAGGGAGGCGTAATTGGTTAACAGAAACACATACTCTCTACTGCGGCACCGTCTCCTTTTTTGTCCAAATGATTTCTTAGTATCCCCTTGTTCTGTTGCCTCTCACACGAACTCGGCTCTGTAGGCATAACATCAAAAATCATGAAAAAATTGTGAGAAGAAATACAAAAGGGGAACTTATTTTAAGCTGATGCATATAACTAAAAAATGATACAAATGGCAATATACATTTATATTAAGCGGACCTACAACATCAGGCGCTTCGCAAGGCGTTTCAAGTAGAAAAATAAAAGAGGAAATTATTTTTGACAATAAAAGAGAGAATTTTTTTGCAATGAGTGTGTTTTGTGTAAGCTCAATTTTATTTTTTGTTTTGTATGAGAGGGAGGAGGGATAAACACAATGAGAAGAAACGACTACAATTTTGCAGCAACCTCACAAGATCAGGAGCTTGGTAAGGTGTCTCGGGTAGAAAAACAGAAGGGAAAAACTTCTGAGAGGGAGAAGGGATCTGTGGCGGGAAGAAACGAGTGCTTCGGGAATTTTATGAAAATGGTGAACAACACGAGATTGTAGTTTCCATCTTTATGTAGACGAGGATTTGAATTGAATTTTTTGACAATGGATGAGCGAACATTTGAATTGATTTACTGGGAGAGCGAGTAATTATCCAACAGCTTTTTTTGTGGAGAGTGTCGGTGGATGACAGTTGAGGTTGCTGCTGGTTAGCAGTAGCTGCATCCATCTCTTTTGTAACCACAGGTTCATCCACTAGTGGTGATAGGTCCCACCAATTTCAACCCATGTTTAAACATAACCAAACAGATTTTAATTGCAGTTTGCACCTCAGGCCCAGCCGCATTATCAATTGGCCTCTTAGTAATCTATCGAGAAAAAAAGTTGCGAGGGAAGGGTGGCAGTGGGCTATAGTTTTTTAGATGTTCATATGACTGCTATGAAAACAAAGAAATGCATTTTTTAGAAGGCAGCAACGCGACGAAGGAATTTGATAAGAGATGTTAGAGGTTGGTCAAGGAAATCATAGATGCTAGGGATGGAGATGCTCACAATATAATGAAACAAACAGAGCTGATAGGTTGGAAGTATCCTTTGGAAGATTGAGTGAAACTAAATGTAGGGAGAAAACTGCTGTTTTAGAAAGAATTGGATTATTAACAACCCACCATTAGGATTTTTTTTATTAACATGGATTTTTAAAATTATATCTTAATTAATTTTATAGACTCTAAAATTAATAATTATATAAATCTTTAATAATTCTAAAAAAACTTAAACCGGTGACTATCAAATAACAAAATTAAATTATTTCTTAAGTTTTTTTATTTGTTATTGTGTTATGACATAATTGATTTTGTTTTTACATGGTTAATTTAATTTAGGGATATAAGCTCCGTATTAAAAAAAAAAACCTATATGGATGAAAAGCAACATCATGTACTTGTTAATGTCATCATATATAACTCCATTTTCATTAGCAAAATGCGAACCATACAATTATCGTGTAAATATAGAACTTCAAAGAGTTAAAATTCAAACTGATAATTATAGTCGTTATCATGAGGAGCCGATGAATTATACAAATAAGTTTTATTTTCTTATCTACTTAATCAATTATTTTTTTGAAGATAGTTTTTTTTTCTATTTTAAAAATAAAGATAATATAAACGGGGGAAATGAATTTTAATGATCGAGGAGCTTCCTTTCTCAACTTCTTTTAGTTAATTTATTTTTTGAATACATAATGCTTGTATAAAAGGTATGTCTCTACCATTATTTATAAATAAGATTTACTTTTAATTAATATACAAATTTGACTAGCGATTGACCGTGAATTTTTCACGCGGGTAAAAAGGATGCACATGCAATAAAGGATTTCATTTCCCGGGTATTCTAGAGAGAGAGAGAGAGGACAGGGAGAGAGGGCGGCAGTTGTTTGAAATAATATCCATCACTGCTAATCTGAAGGTATTTTATGGTAATGTGTTAGTTGCTATTTTTAGATATTTTTAACTAAAAAAATATTAAATTAACTTTTTATATCTTTTAATTATTTTAATATATTAATATAAATAATTTTAAAAAAATAAAAACAATCATTAACCATATATTTTAGCAAGAAAAATTATTTGAAAAGCCATTATACTTTTAAATAAATTAATATTCTTGAAAAAGAAAGGAAAGAAAAGATAAAGAGGAAAAGAGGAGGGTATTTCTTTAAAAAAAATGAAAATAATACCCATCACTGCTAATATGAACGTCAATCTGCATGGTAATGTGTTAGTTGTATATTTTTTAATTATTTTAATATATTAATATCAAAAGTATAAAAATTTTAAAAAACACTTTATAGTATAATCTCAAAAATACTTGCATGATCCTTTAAGTATTGATATTCATATGATCAGCCCCCCTAAGTTATTTTTTATAAAATCAAACCCTATTCATTTAAATTAATTACTTAATAATGACGAATTCCTTCCATTCACTTATATTTATAAATATGGAAGCTTAAAAGTGAAGGAAGGAGCTGGATAAAGGGGCTTGATCCATCACAAATCGGGAAAAAGGAAAAAAGTGTCCCAGATTAACTAAAAAAGAAGAAAAAGGACTGAATCGACTAAAAACCAAAACTACAGTAGTCAACATGTTTTTTAATTCAAAATATTAAAAACGCTTCACTATCTGGAAGTAAAAATTCCTCTCTGCCAATAATAATCCACAGAAATGGAGCACATCTCCCTCACTCACTAGCTCAAAAAAAAAACAAAAAACCCTCAAAATCAGTCACGAATGGAGGAGAAACCGGCGGGGAGCTTTGCCGACTCGCCGGCGTCATTTGAACCGACAACTTCAAGGCGCCGGGCTGGAGGGCACAAAAGGAAAGCAAATTCACATTCAAACTCTCTCTCTTCACCTCTACCATCGAAACGGCTCACTCGCGAGAAAGCTGGATTTTCTAATCTCTCGATCCATAACGGTCCGTTGACTAGAGCGAGACAAATCCCTAACATCTTGGCTTCTTCGGCGCCTTCAGCAGGCGTGAAGATCGAACAGAAGGTAGTTGCGGCGGTGCCGGATGCCGCTGCGGTGGTGGAGGAGGAGAGGAGGAGTAGGGTGGAGGAATTGCAAGCAGAAATTGAAGCAGAGTTTGAGGTTATTAGATCTCGTGATTCTAATGCTCATGTTGTGCCTAGTCATTGTGGTAAGTGGTGGAAGTTTAAATTCCTGTGTGTTTTCTGCGAAAAGTTTTGTTAATTTGAGTCTGGTTTCTGAGAAAATGTGAAAATTTTGAGGTTTTGGTGTATGTATTAGCTGCAGTTATGAGAATTTTTTAATTTCAGGGTTTTTTTAGGTCAAGTTTTGTGCCTTTTGTACTGTTGTTAATGAATCGAGAATGTGAGAAATTCTGTGTTTTGTTTATGTGGAAATATTAAAATTCTTGTGAAAATTAAGTGAGCGAATTGTTTAGTCGAGACAGAAAATGAGTTTTTGGTTTCGTCCCTTTTGGATTACAGGTTGGTTTTCATGGACACAAATTCACTCGCTTGAGGAGCGTTTGCTGCCTTCATTCTTTAATGGAAAGTCCCAAAGCCGGTCACCTGACACCTATTTAGATATACGTAATTGGATTATGAAGAAGTTTCATGCAAATCCAAACACTCTTATTGAAGTGAAAGATTTATCAGAACTTGAAGTTTCAGACTCGGAAGCGAGGCAAGAGGTGTTAGAGTTCTTGGACTATTGGGGATTAATTAACTTTCATCCATTACAATTAGATTCTGTTACAAACGCTGATGGTGATGGAGCAGCAAAGAAAGATTTGTCACTTGAAAAGTTGTTTCGCTTTGAAGCCATTCAAACATGTCCACCTGTTGTTACTAAACCTAACTTCACAGCTCCAACTACACCATCTAGATTGTTTCCTGAGTCGGCAATTGCTGAAGAGTTGGCTAAGCTTGAGGGGCCATCTGTTGAGTACCACTGCAATTCTTGTTCAGCTGATTGCTCGCGCAAACGCTATCATTGCCAGAAGAAGGTTGGTTCTTCCCTAGAATTTGTTGGTTTTAGAGGGTGTTTGGCACTGCAGTTTTGCAAATTTTTTAAAACGTTTTTTTGCTTAAATTATTTCTTTTGTGCTCATTTTTTAAATTGTTTTAATTTGCTAATGTCAAAAATATTTTTTATAAAAAAGAAAACAATATTATTTTAATGCATTTCCAAAGCGAAAAACACTTTGAATCTCTACCATTGTCCTAAACACTCCCTTAATCCTGCACCATTCGAATTCAATTGTTTGTGAAGTACAAAATCTCGTTTAGTAAGTAGCTTGGATCTAAAAGAGGATAGAAGCACATGCCAAAGATGATAGAAGCACATTCCAAATGTTAGTTTTTTACAGAATATACAACAGTGATATGATACATGAAATGGGGTTGCAAATGCTTTGCCAAATTTTAGTTTCTCCCATTTTTTACTCTTTTATATATTGCATTCTTTCTAATTTTATTCCTATTGGACAGGCAGATTATGATTTATGTGCCGATTGCTTTAATAATAGAAAGTTTGGCTCAAACATGTCCTCATCAGATTTTATTCTCATGGAGCCTGCTGAGGCTGCTGGTGTAAGTGGTGGAAAGTGGACAGATCAAGAGACTCTACTTCTTCTTGAAGCATTGGAACTCTATAAAGAAAACTGGAATGAGATTGCAGAACATGTTGCCACAAAAACGAAGGCTCAGTGTATATTGCACTTTGTTCAAATGCCAATTGAGGATGCCTTTTTTGACTGCGCCATTGATATGGATGGTACTTCTAAAGAAACAGCAGATGCTGATGCAACAAATGATGATACATCTGCCCCTAAAGATGTCCATGATACAAGTGAGAGCAAAACAGGTGCTGATGAGGATCAACACTTGACTGTGCCAATGGAAGGTTCAAAACCAGAAGATACGACTGGAGTAAAAGTTTCTCAGGGAGGTGATGTGATTAATGGTCAGGAAACTTCAAAATCTGAATATGTCAGTGGAGTGAAAGCTGGTGAGGAAATGGGTGAAAATGTTGCACTCAAGGCTCTTACAGAAGCATTTGAAGCTGTTGGCTATTCCCCAACTCCTGAAAACCGACTTTCATTTTCTGAAGTTGGAAATCCTGTCATGGCTTTGGTAAGTTGAATGTTAGCATGCAGAAAACTTTGTCATTTACTTAAATAGTTTTTATTTGCAGATAAAAGTATAAAAAGGATTAACCTTGAGGCTCATGGCATTGTATGCGTTAGCATGTTAAAAAATGCAGCTAATATCATTCAACTGATGGGTTCCTTTCTTCTATAGGCTTTGTTTCTGGCAAGATTGGTGGGACCTGATGTTGCTACTGCTTCAGCCTGCAGTGCTTTGAAATCCTTGTCTAGCAATTCTCCTGGCATGCAGCTGGCATCAAGGCATTGCTTTCTCCTGGAAGATCCACCAGATGAGAGAAAGAAACCATCTTGCAGTGATTGGTATGTGAACTTTTACCGGAACTTAATTTTCTTTGCAATTCCTGAGAGAGAGAGAGGCCAGGGAGAGAGGGCGGCAGTTGTTTGAAATAATATCCATCACTGCTAATCTGAAGGTATTTTATGGTAATGTGTTAGTTGCTATTTTTAGATATTTTTAACTAAAAAAATATTAAATTAAATTTTTATATTTTTAATTATTTTAATATATTAATATCAAAAATATAAATAATTTTAAAAAAATAAAAAAAATCATTAACAATATATTTTAGTAAGAAAAATTATTTGAAAAGCAATTATACTTTTAAATAAACTAATATTCTTGAAAAAGAAGGGAAAGAAAATATAAAGAGGAAAAGAGGAGGTATTTCTTAAAAAAAAAAATGAAAATAATACCCATCACTGCTAATATGAACGTCAATCTGCATGGTAAA
>NW_011499917.1:564647-609773 GCF_000495115.2 Populus euphratica | reverse complement strand
GAGAGAGAGAGAGGCCAGGGAGAGAGGGCGGCAGTTGTTTGAAATAATATCCATCACTGCTAATCTGAAGGTATTTTATGGTAATGTGTTAGTTGCTATTTTTAGATATTTTTAACTAAAAAAATATTAAATTAACTTTTTATATCTTTTAATTATTTTAATATATTAATATAAATAATTTTAAAAAAATAAAAACAATCATTAACCATATATTTTAGCAAGAAAAATTATTTGAAAAGCCATTATACTTTTAAATAAATTAATATTCTTGAAAAAGAAAGGAAAGAAAAGATAAAGAGGAAAAGAGGAGGGTATTTCTTTAAAAAAAATGAAAATAATACCCATCACTGCTAATATGAACGTCAATCTGCATGGTAATGTGTTAGTTGTATATTTTTTAATTATTTTAATATATTAATATCAAAAGTATAAAAATTTTAAAAAACACTTTATAGTATAATCTCAAAAATACTTGCATGATCCTTTAAGTATTGATATTCATATGATCAGCCCCCCTAAGTTATTTTTTATAAAATCAAACCCTATTCATTTAAATTAATTACTTAATAATGACGAATTCCTTCCATTCACTTATATTTATAAATATGGAAGCTTAAAAGTGAAGGAAGGAGCTGGATAAAGGGGCTTGATCCATCACAAATCGGGAAAAAGGAAAAAAGTGTCCCAGATTAACTAAAAAAGAAGAAAAAGGACTGAATCGACTAAAAACCAAAACTACAGTAGTCAACATGTTTTTTAATTCAAAATATTAAAAACGCTTCACTATCTGGAAGTAAAAATTCCTCTCTGCCAATAATAATCCACAGAAATGGAGCACATCTCCCTCACTCACTAGCTCAAAAAAAAAACAAAAAACCCTCAAAATCAGTCACGAATGGAGGAGAAACCGGCGGGGAGCTTTGCCGACTCGCCGGCGTCATTTGAACCGACAACTTCAAGGCGCCGGGCTGGAGGGCACAAAAGGAAAGCAAATTCACATTCAAACTCTCTCTCTTCACCTCTACCATCGAAACGGCTCACTCGCGAGAAAGCTGGATTTTCTAATCTCTCGATCCATAACGGTCCGTTGACTAGAGCGAGACAAATCCCTAACATCTTGGCTTCTTCGGCGCCTTCAGCAGGCGTGAAGATCGAACAGAAGGTAGTTGCGGCGGTGCCGGATGCCGCTGCGGTGGTGGAGGAGGAGAGGAGGAGTAGGGTGGAGGAATTGCAAGCAGAAATTGAAGCAGAGTTTGAGGTTATTAGATCTCGTGATTCTAATGCTCATGTTGTGCCTAGTCATTGTGGTAAGTGGTGGAAGTTTAAATTCCTGTGTGTTTTCTGCGAAAAGTTTTGTTAATTTGAGTCTGGTTTCTGAGAAAATGTGAAAATTTTGAGGTTTTGGTGTATGTATTAGCTGCAGTTATGAGAATTTTTTAATTTCAGGGTTTTTTTAGGTCAAGTTTTGTGCCTTTTGTACTGTTGTTAATGAATCGAGAATGTGAGAAATTCTGTGTTTTGTTTATGTGGAAATATTAAAATTCTTGTGAAAATTAAGTGAGCGAATTGTTTAGTCGAGACAGAAAATGAGTTTTTGGTTTCGTCCCTTTTGGATTACAGGTTGGTTTTCATGGACACAAATTCACTCGCTTGAGGAGCGTTTGCTGCCTTCATTCTTTAATGGAAAGTCCCAAAGCCGGTCACCTGACACCTATTTAGATATACGTAATTGGATTATGAAGAAGTTTCATGCAAATCCAAACACTCTTATTGAAGTGAAAGATTTATCAGAACTTGAAGTTTCAGACTCGGAAGCGAGGCAAGAGGTGTTAGAGTTCTTGGACTATTGGGGATTAATTAACTTTCATCCATTACAATTAGATTCTGTTACAAACGCTGATGGTGATGGAGCAGCAAAGAAAGATTTGTCACTTGAAAAGTTGTTTCGCTTTGAAGCCATTCAAACATGTCCACCTGTTGTTACTAAACCTAACTTCACAGCTCCAACTACACCATCTAGATTGTTTCCTGAGTCGGCAATTGCTGAAGAGTTGGCTAAGCTTGAGGGGCCATCTGTTGAGTACCACTGCAATTCTTGTTCAGCTGATTGCTCGCGCAAACGCTATCATTGCCAGAAGAAGGTTGGTTCTTCCCTAGAATTTGTTGGTTTTAGAGGGTGTTTGGCACTGCAGTTTTGCAAATTTTTTAAAACGTTTTTTTGCTTAAATTATTTCTTTTGTGCTCATTTTTTAAATTGTTTTAATTTGCTAATGTCAAAAATATTTTTTATAAAAAAGAAAACAATATTATTTTAATGCATTTCCAAAGCGAAAAACACTTTGAATCTCTACCATTGTCCTAAACACTCCCTTAATCCTGCACCATTCGAATTCAATTGTTTGTGAAGTACAAAATCTCGTTTAGTAAGTAGCTTGGATCTAAAAGAGGATAGAAGCACATGCCAAAGATGATAGAAGCACATTCCAAATGTTAGTTTTTTACAGAATATACAACAGTGATATGATACATGAAATGGGGTTGCAAATGCTTTGCCAAATTTTAGTTTCTCCCATTTTTTACTCTTTTATATATTGCATTCTTTCTAATTTTATTCCTATTGGACAGGCAGATTATGATTTATGTGCCGATTGCTTTAATAATAGAAAGTTTGGCTCAAACATGTCCTCATCAGATTTTATTCTCATGGAGCCTGCTGAGGCTGCTGGTGTAAGTGGTGGAAAGTGGACAGATCAAGAGACTCTACTTCTTCTTGAAGCATTGGAACTCTATAAAGAAAACTGGAATGAGATTGCAGAACATGTTGCCACAAAAACGAAGGCTCAGTGTATATTGCACTTTGTTCAAATGCCAATTGAGGATGCCTTTTTTGACTGCGCCATTGATATGGATGGTACTTCTAAAGAAACAGCAGATGCTGATGCAACAAATGATGATACATCTGCCCCTAAAGATGTCCATGATACAAGTGAGAGCAAAACAGGTGCTGATGAGGATCAACACTTGACTGTGCCAATGGAAGGTTCAAAACCAGAAGATACGACTGGAGTAAAAGTTTCTCAGGGAGGTGATGTGATTAATGGTCAGGAAACTTCAAAATCTGAATATGTCAGTGGAGTGAAAGCTGGTGAGGAAATGGGTGAAAATGTTGCACTCAAGGCTCTTACAGAAGCATTTGAAGCTGTTGGCTATTCCCCAACTCCTGAAAACCGACTTTCATTTTCTGAAGTTGGAAATCCTGTCATGGCTTTGGTAAGTTGAATGTTAGCATGCAGAAAACTTTGTCATTTACTTAAATAGTTTTTATTTGCAGATAAAAGTATAAAAAGGATTAACCTTGAGGCTCATGGCATTGTATGCGTTAGCATGTTAAAAAATGCAGCTAATATCATTCAACTGATGGGTTCCTTTCTTCTATAGGCTTTGTTTCTGGCAAGATTGGTGGGACCTGATGTTGCTACTGCTTCAGCCTGCAGTGCTTTGAAATCCTTGTCTAGCAATTCTCCTGGCATGCAGCTGGCATCAAGGCATTGCTTTCTCCTGGAAGATCCACCAGATGAGAGAAAGAAACCATCTTGCAGTGATTGGTATGTGAACTTTTACCGGAACTTAATTTTCTTTGCAATTCCTGGGTCTGTGTCTTATGCGAGTAAGAGATTTGCAGTGTTGCTACTGAAATGGCTGATCAGGATGCTCTAAAGGACAAGCAGGAGGGAAAAAGCCAGAAAGGGAATAGCCCTACCTCAGGTATAGACAACAAAGATTTGTCAGATGATTACAGTGACAAGAAAGTTGAAGACTCCGTTCCTGAAGAGAAGAAACCTCTGGATTCTTCAAAAGGTGAATTCCCAGATAAAGTAGATGTTGTAAACGGAGGAGAGATAGTGGTTACTCATGAGGAAGTTGAACCTGGTAGATCAAAGGAATCTAGCAATTCAGAGCTACCTCAGGACCACACACCAAGTATTGTAAACAAATCAGATGAGATACCACCCAAGTCAGGGTGTCCACCAAGCTCCGGGAAGGAACCACTGGAAGTACCTTCAGCTGAAGAGCATTCTCAGCTTACAGAGGTGGCTAAGGATGTGGATATGGTGTCTAATTTGAAGCCCCCAGAAAAGAATGGGCGTTCTCAATCATTTACATCAATGTCAGTTGATGAACCCTCTCAAGCTGTTGATGTGTCAAAGGATGTGGACATGGTGTCTGATTCTCTGCCTGCGGACAACAATGGGTCGCAGCAACCAGTGAAGTCAAATGCAACAGGAGAGCAGTCTCAAACTACAGAGGCAACAGCTGATGTAGACATGTTATCTTCACAGCCTTCAGAAGTGAACGAGCCCTCGGATCCAAAGGTTGAAACTGGAGCCACCGCAGGTCCTCTCTCTCTCCCTCTCTGTGCGTGCTTGTGGTTAGATTTGGGGAGGAAATATGTATGTTCAAAAGGGATCTTGGGTATGATTGAAAATAAATGACTGGGATGGAGTTTAGTGGGCATTTAATGTCCTTAGATAGCCTGAATTTGTCAGTGGTTATGGTTAGAGAGAGAAAAAGAAACAGTGATGTATTCTCAAAGCTTTAACTGGATGAGGTCAGGAATTTGCAAATTATTCTGGGTGCATGCTAAAACTTGTATATCATTCTTTTGCATCATCTGCACTTGAATTGAGCATCAAAGGAGGTCTATTTGAAATTTTGGTGGGAGAATTTTTGACACCATGGTGCTTCTGATGTGCAATGTTTATTTTGATTTTTTGGCTGGGAGAGTTTTTCCATTATGATTGTATGTTCTTAATTTTTCTGTCCCTTTGCAGATGAGGTTCCAAAAGACAGCAAGAAAGAGAAGCCTGATAGTGAAGTGATTAAAGATGACAATAACATTGATAAACTGAAGCGTGCTGCAGTTTCAGCTATCTCAGCAGCAGCAGTGAAGGCAAAACTTCTTGCAAACCAGGAAGAGGACCAAATTCGGGAACTTGCTGCCTCACTGATTGAGAAGCAGGTATTTCTACAACCCAGTTGGCTTTCTATGCTGTATTCTATCATTGTCCATAGAAGTGTGACCTTGTGGATGGTTCCATATGTTGCAGCTACATAAGTTGGAAGCCAAGCTGGCTTTCTTTAATGAAATGGATAGTGTTATAATGAGGGTGAGGGAGCAACTGGACAGGTCAAGGCAGAGACTTTACCAAGAACGAGCTCAGATAATTGCAGCCCGACTTGGTTTACCACCTTCATCTAGAGCAATGCCACAAGCATTACCTTCCAACAGAAATGCAATGAACTTTGCAAACGCATTTCCGAGACCACCAATGAACATGGCTACCCAAAGGCCACCAATTTCAACGCCACCAATGAACATGGCTACCCAAAGGCCACCAATTTCAACGCCGATGGGTACATTGGCTAATACCCCTCCTGGAACATTTGTGTCAACAACCACTACAGCAGGAAATTCAATTCGGCCTTCTAGTCAGGACAAAATTTCTTCAATTGGAACAAAGTAGTCTTTCATCAGAATGCGTGTGAATAGAACTGCATTGATTCTTATACCCAGTCAGCTATGACTAGTTTTATCAAGTGAGTGCTCTTTTCTGTGTTTACTGACTCGCTTTGTTGCATTTGATATCCTGTCACGGTTCATCTCATACTTGTATAACGTGAATTTCGTTTTACTTGCATGTCCCCTCCAAAAGCCACCTAAAAATACATCTTTTCTGCTCCTGTTTCTTCTGTATCTTAGCAGTGTAGAGACTTGACTAAGCTCTAATACCTTTTTCCATATGTTATGCAGTTAATTTTTTGGAAGGTCATGAGGGCGCAGTTTGTCTCCTTTTGCAGTGTTATTACAGTGCAGTAAGTCTGTGCCCTATATTAGATGGTAAATCGTGCTCTGCAGTCTCCTGGGAAAAAAAGGGCTGGTGTCTTCTACAATCTTCTCGTTTGAAGCCACTGTTGTCACTGTAATAAAAAAAAAGTGGGGATGGAGCTTTGCTAGTAACTCAAGGTGATTTGCAAGAGCATTGGACCCCATTCATCTCAACTCAGAATTATGTGAGAATGAAAAGCATGATGACTTGTACCGTGAGATTTTGCTGAAGGTTGAATTCATAAAGTATCTTCTAAATGTTAGACATGGATAACTAGCATGACTTCTCTGTTGTAGGCCCTCCGATATAAGAAAAAGATGTTGGGATTCACAAATTGATGCAGATGCTTCCATGTGATGTACGTTTCTGTTCAGTATGGGTTTAAAAGCATGCCCGCCTCCAAGTAACGCCGTCTAAAAGTGTAGTGCAGTGTACCAGTTGATCGTAAATGTTAAGAGTAGATCATAAATGTGTTAAGAGTTAAAAAGTGTTTTTTATTTGAAAATATATTAAAATAATATTTGTTTATTTAAAAAAAAATATTTTAAATTTAATTCTAAACAAACAAAAATTCAATTGTTTGAAAAAACCACAATCCTAAACACAAGGAAAAACTTGAATTTTAATAGTTCCTCAAAACAAGTATCTCGATTGAAAAGGTAGCATAATGTAATAATAACATGACGAGATCGCTTCGTGCCCGGAAAGAAATCAATCACAGCATGAACAAATAATAGCAGTTTTTACACGAAAAGCACCATGTCCAACACTACGGGGCGGGTTTTTCCCACAAACATGTAATTTACAGTCTCGATACAACAATAAGAATGGCTAAAATCAGCCCAATTGTTTGTAGCAATGGTAAATATCATTTATTGCTGCCGAAGAAACAGGCTATAATTTAGCACTCGCATCCCGTTGACCTAGGCTGACTGCTGCTTCCAACATCAATGGTGTCTGGCAAGTATCTTCATGCCACAAATTTTGCCACAGGAAACACAAAAGTCGAGTGCCATCAGTAGTAATTAACATTGTTCAATAAGATAACAGACAGATTATTCAATGTTTAAGAAAAACGAAGTTGTAGCTGTTATCAAGTCAAGATGCATTGCTTTTATGCGGTCATCGAATCAAACATTCTGCACTCTTACAAGCTAATTGCGAAACAAAATGAGGAAGCATTGCAGTTTAACATCAAACTCTAATGATATAAGAAATTTATAAGACTAGTCATTAGTCACTAAAAGTGTAATAGAGGATGAGCCGTGCAAATGGACATGGTTATTTTTTTAACTTACATTTCTTCCTCTTCTCCACTCTTCAGGGCATTCTTTGCTATGCATTGGAAAGCTTCCTCAACATTAACACCTTCCTTGGCAGAGGTCTCAAAGTAAGGGATATTCCCTTTCGAAGCACACCATGCCCGTGCCTTTTTCTCTGAAACCTGCAAATCACAAGAAGCATTTGAACTACAGAGAGAATAATAGAAACAGGGGGGCTTTTGTTTGACATGCTCAAAGCACATACCACTCTGCTATTTCCACCATCCACATCGACCTTGTTTCCAAGAACAACAAATGGGAAATTCTCTGGGTCTGAAGGACTTGCCTGCAAAAATTTTCTCAAATTATTGTCACAAATCAACTTCAACTAAGAAAATCATGGATTTTGCTGGATATGCTTTTCTGCGAGATTGAAAATAAAAAAAGTAATACCTGAATGAGGAATTCTTCCCTCCAATTATTAAGATTGTCAAAAGATTTCATCGAATTGACATCATATACAAGGACGCAACAATCAGCGCCACGATAGAAAGCAACACCGAGGCTTTGGAATCTTTCCTGCCCAGCAGTATCCCAAATCTGCCAAAATAAAAGGAGGCATGCTAAATGTTTGGGTACAGCAATCCAGCAAAACAGTCGGGGAGTTAGGGACACATAGGAAAATTGACTCATAATCCAATGGCTTGGCAATCCCAATAATTTTTTGTGCCTGCTATAATGCATGGGGACTTGCAGAAAATAAACAAGAATCAGTATTGGAACAAGCAGAATAACAGCCTAATGTTTTAGGGCACAGAAAGCATGCAGTAATCAATATGGGAAGTTTCTCCGCAAAGTGGTAGGAGCAGTGACCAACTTAGACCCCATTTGAAATCCAATTAACACCAAATTCCATGTGAAACTTATAATAAATTCCAACGACATGTATTCTATTAAGGATAATATGGAGACTTCTATTCGATTCCAATCATTTTCATTTTGCACTCACAAACTACCAAACTAAATCACAAAACCATTCCAATTCAGCACACCGTGATGTGAAACAGAATTTTGCAATGTCAGTCCAACTTCTTTAAAGTCTAATCACCAAGTTGATAGATTGACTTACAATCAACAAACAAAAGACTAGTAGTACTCACATAAAAAAAACTCACCTAATAACTCCTTCAAGTTTATACACTTCACTACATTACCAAAATCCAACTCAAACCAACAATATAAACTAGCACTACCAACCTGTAAAGTGAAGAGCCTATCTTCAAACTGAACTTCCTTGGTCAAAAAATCCGCTCCAATTGTCGCCTTGTATTGATTGCTAAACTTCTTATTTACATATCTAAAATCATTACGTCAAAGGGAAAACCCCCAAAAAAACAGTATACACGTGTAACATTGCAATGCAGATTTTATTTAATACTACAAAATAATTACTGAAGAGATAACCGCGAGGTTTGAAGGATACTGATTCATCAATGAGGTCTTTCCTACCCTGCAGATCGCAAACAAACTATATTACTTCATTGAAAATAATCTCAAACAGCCACAAAAATTCAAAGTTATTCAAAAATACATCGGTTATAAAAAAAATATAAGAAATTGCGAATATATGAGAGTTAAAATAACATATAATTCAACCGACCAGATAAAAAGTTTTACTGATCAAATTGAAATCTAGGATCTGCAAAAATCCGCCTAATTTTACAAGCAAACCCAAGAGTTCAGAATCGAACAGAAAAATAGAGAGAGAAAGCGGCAGGTGAGGTGACTGACCCGCTGTCGCCGAGGATGATAACCTTCAAGAGAGTTCTTCTACGGGAAGGCATCTTTGTTTTAACCGATCGATCTGTGTGCTTAAGTTTCCAAAAATTAGAAGAGAAGGAAAGAGATTAAATAGCTACTTCTCTCTTTTTGTCCGTGCACTGCGTAAGAGCACTAAGTAGATACTCTCACAGAGTTAAACACTCCGACCACCGCGGAGGAGAAGGGGGAGTTCCTGTTTTCCTTCCTTTCTTTTTAAGTTCTGATGAGATGGTCGGACTTTTCTAGTTTATTAGTCTGCTTGGTCACGGAAAGCTGGTAGTGACCTGTCATTTATGGAATCAAATTGATTTATTATTATTATTATTATTTTGTTTCGCGGCTGTGTGTATGATATTTTAATATATAAAGTGTTTTTTAATTAATAATGGATTAAAATGATATATTTTTTAATTTTTAATATTAATATATTAATACTATCTAAAAAAAATTTAAGAAAATTATTTAATATTTTTTAAACTGATTATAACAACAAAATAAATACTCACTTAAGGTTGATGTGGCACTACAGTTATAGATTCACAATCATTTTAAAAAGTTATTTGACTTAAATTGCTTAAACTTATTTTTCACTTATTTTCATCAAAGAATGCGGTAAGAACTTGAGTTTAAAAAATCTACAATTTATTGCTTTTTTTAAATAAGTTTTTTTAAACCATAGCTAGAAAAACTCCTACATATTAAACACATGTTTACATACAATTCATTTTTAAATTGTTAAAAAAGTTTTCATGATCAAATTCTGTTAATTTGACGATTAACTCACAGCTAAACAAAACCAAACAAGACTATACTTAAATGATTTTAATTATTATTTTAAATTTAAAATAATATTATTTTTATTTAAAAAGCTAAAATAACATTGCTTTAAAATAAAATAAAATAAATTTATTATCTTATAAATTAACTTTATAAAATCAATTGCTTGTCATCGTGATTATAAGGTAACATTTGGTTATTATTATGTTTATCTGTTGCTTGTAAATAAAAAGAATCGAAACAGTATAAACAGAAATATTTTTTTTACTTAAAGAGATAAAAGCATACAAATAAATATGTTTTTGAGACAATTTTAGGATTAATTTCTATACTTTCAAGATAAAAAGTTCAAATGAGACATTTTTCTAGAAATAATATTTATTATTTTTTATTTATAAAATATTCTTATAAAAAAATAATTTTAAAATTGTCAAACTAGGATATACGAGAATAAAAATAATTATTATCATAATTATAAAATTCAACTCAAAAATCGATACATGAAAAATCTCAGGTTATTAGTCAAGGCTTAGATCATGAGGTAGGTTGGTCCAAATTAGCATAAGAATATAAATGATTATAATCATAGTTTTAAGACTCAATTCGGGGTTCAATTTGGGTTAAGGTTGGGTCACATGTAGGGTTGACTTATTGATCCGGGTCAATATAAAGATAAAAATAATTATTATCATAGTTTTAAAATTTAACTCGATGGTCAACTCATGATAAGAGTCAAGTTACATATTAGAAGAATTAACTTAGGTTGACTCAGATCATTATAAAATTAAAATGATTATTATCATAAATTTAAAATTTAATTTAGAATTAACCTAGGGTAAGGTCACGGTCATTGATTAGAGGGTCAAATCAGGTTAACCTGAGTTGATATGAGGATAAAAAATGTTATTTTTATAGTTTTAAAACTCGACTTAGAAGGACAAGGTTCAAGTTATAGATCAAGATGGTGTTGATATGAGGATAAAAAATGTTATTTTTGTAATTTTAAAACTCGACTTAGAAGGGTAAGGTTCAAGTTATAGATCAAGAGGGCAAACATGAGTTGACCCAAGTTAACGTAAGAATAAAAATAATTATTATTATTTAAAATTCAACTTGGGAGTCGATTCAAGATAAGGTTCAGATCATAGGTTGGAAGGGTCAACTCGACTAAAGTTTTTAATTTTTGTCAAAAATGTCAATGGATTCACAACCTATGTTTTTTATCAAGTCAAGTTGAGTCAATCATTCTTTTATTTTTTTAGGTTTTAGATCAACCCGTCAAGTTAATCATAGTTTTATAACAATAGTTGTTACAATATTATTAATTTTAATATTTTTTATAAATTAAAATAAATAAATAATAAAATATTTTTAAAAATATACAAGTTTGATAACAATATATATCATAATAAAATAAATTTTTTTATATTTTATTTTTTTCATCATAATCAAATAGGATGTGGGACAATCACTTTGTTTTGTAAATTGGTATTAAATGCAATTATTTCTCAATCTTCTCTAATACTTTATTTCCTTCACCTCCACTGTTTACACAACTTCTATCTTAGAATTATCTTATAAAAGTAACAAAACATTACATAACATAACAAAAATCCCATCATTTTAAGTTGTTCTGGCATACCGTCTTTCAATATTTTGGAGTTGGGAGCTGTAAATTCTGACATAGCATTTATAACTTTTAACCTCCAAATTTAATTTTTTAAATCCTGAAAATATAAATAAAAATATTGCCAATAAAAATTGTAAAACATGGAAAAAGAAAAATTGGTTGGAAATTTGTCCTTTTGACTGCTTCTGGACTTGTGTTTCCCGGAATATTCTCAAGGTAAGAAATTGTAAAATCAAATTGGCATTGCAACAAAATAACATGCATATTTATTGAATAAAAGATCACTAATGACAATGCACAGCATTCGGCGTTTATACATGGACTCGTCATGGAATTTTATTGAAAGATTCTCTCTCAATTCACTTTCAAGTAATTTCAATTACCGTTCTTTTTTTTTTAGATTAACGTGGGTGTCCGGGCCAGCTTGCGCACACCACGACTAATCTCATGAGTCTTGAAGTTAACAACCATGTAAGTCTCCAATGGCCATCATATGAGCAACCAAAAACTCGAACCTGAGACCACAGAGGAAGCAAACCCCTTGATTCCAAATTCTTACCACTTGACCACCACCTAAATGATTAATTTCAATTATCGTTCTTGAAAGTTCGCCTTGCTAGCCGAATTTACTGGCAGTAATTTTTATTTTCGAAGTGAATTTGATAAGAAATGTTAGATGATGCGCCTATCGAGCTAACACATTTAGGCAAGGAATCCATAGTCCAAAACTGTTGAGCCCAAATAACCAATAATTCAAGCCCACCCAAACTTACATCCTTAGACGATGTGACCACTGGTCAGTGCCCCCCGTTAATCCTCTTTTCGAAGCTAAAAAAGAAAAAGAAACGGGTAAACAAGTTTTTTTTGGTGTAATTGTTAAATTAAGAGAGTAGTTGTTGTGTATTTTTCAGTTATAAAATATTATTTAAATAATTAATTATGGCGGCACATCCAGATAATTTACATGGTTAAATTGTGATTTTCAAGGCCACAGTGAAATTCTCTCGATAATACTAACTTGATTAAGAGGCACATGTTTTTTTTGGTCTTGTTTATTTATTGAAAAATAATTTTTTTAAAGTAAATTTAAAAAAAATAAATTATTTTTTGATATTTAATGGTGCAATAAAAAATAAATTAGAAAATACTTTTAATATTTAGTTAAATCATAGAAAATAGACTAGAAAATAACTTATTAATGTTTTATTTTTTTCAAGTTTATTAAAATAATAAAAAATAAATCTTATAAATTAAAAAATTGAATGAGAATAAAATAAAAAAAATATTTTCATACATTATTTTAAATAAAATAAATAAAAATAAAAATAATAGAGATAAAATCTAATAGATAAAAAAAAATTAAAAGATGATAAAATTAAAATAATTATAATTATAATTTGATAAATTAATTTAAATAAAATAAGTAACAATCAAAATAATAAAAATTAAATTTGATAGGTAAATAAATTCAATTAAAAAAATAATAAGAGAAAAGCAAATAATAATCATAAAAATAAGAAATAATGTTAATATAAAAATTAAATTGTAAGGGGTAAAATTAAAAAAAAAAGAATCAAAAAAAAATATATAGCAATTAAAAATTTGAGAATTAAATTTGATATAATCAGTAAATAATATAACATTTCTAAATTTTTTACAACTTCCAAAAAGTGTATATATATAGCAATCAAAAATTTGAGAATTAAATTTGATATAATCAGTAAATAATATAACATTTCTAAATTTTTTATAACTCTCAAAAAGTGTTTTTCATCCAAATTTTTCAGGAAAATAATTTCTTAAAAACCAAGCTAATTTTTTTAACTAAAAAGTGTTTTCTATTGACTTATTTTTTTGATGACAAATAAACATAGAAAAATTTGAAAAATAGTTTCCCAAAAACAACTTTCTGGGAAACAAATATGACCTTTATTTTTGGTTTATTACAAACAACAAATTCTATTTTTTTCTTCTTTGTTTCAGTGTATTGTCCAAAAAAAAAATTTAATGCAGTCTTTTAATAATTATTTTTTAAATATAATCTTTAATTTTTTTATTAGTATTTATTTTGTTTGAATAGTTTATAAAAAAATTATTTTTAATTTTATTATTTGTTAATTTTTTTATCTTTGAAATTTAATCATTGAAAAAAAATCAATGCAACTCTCTAGTTGGTTTTTTTCTCAATGAATTTTTAAACTTTAAAGTTTTTTTAGTTTAATTTTATTTTATAATTTTATATAATTCGGGGTAGATTTTCCATAGTTTTCTTGGATTTTTTCATTCTTTTTTATAATATTTTTTTTATCATCTGATATATTTTTTAAATTTTTATGGGATTTTTTAAATTTTTTGAGAGTAATGCAAGTTATTTCAAGTTTTTTTGTCCTTTGTAGATCTTGCTCTTTTTAAAATGAATTTTTTATTATATTGAATTAATTTATTTCACATTTTAGTATTAAATTGACCAATATTATCTTATTTCTTGTGCTTTTTGCTAAATCTTGCTATTTTAAAAAGAATAATTTAAAATTAATTTAATTAATCTCACTCTTCAGTATTAAATTTATTTTATATTAAGATTTTTAATTGAGTACAGGTGTGGCATCTAAAGCTTTACAACTTTAAAAAATTAATTTAGATTTAAAAAATTCACTAAAATTTACCTGATTTTCTCTCAATTTTTTAGCTATCTTTTTTGGTCTTGTCACAAGAAGTTTTCCTACCTTTTCTTTTTACTTTTTATAAAAAAATTTATTTATCTTGAAAAATAGAAATGCTATATAGAGCTCTTTATTTCTTAGGCTAGTTTTTTTAATAAGAATTTTTGTTTTTAAATTAAATATTAGAATCAAATGTTTTTTTATGCTTTATTTTATTTTTTTTTGAAACTCGGCCAGTTTAAGCCCCAAACATCTCGGATTATAAGTTAATTTATTGAATTGAACATAACTTTAAAATATAGTATTTTAATTTTAATTTTTTTCATTGTTTTTCAAGATTTGGTCACCACTTTCTTGATTTTTATTTTAAATTTGGATTATTTTGTGAATTTGCAACCTTGAGAATTTTCTTCTTCAATTCAAATTTTTATGATATTTTAAATTTAGTCCTCAATGTTTTAATGTTTTATTCTTAGTTATTTTGTTAAATTTTAATTTTATCATTAAACCCATAATCATGATTTTTTTAATCTAATCACTCATGTTTGCTGGTATTTTTTATGATTTTTTTCCTATTCATTGATTTTTTTAATTTTATTTTTTATTGTTTTAATTACTGAAAAATGAAAATTATCATTATTTTTTTTAGGATGTTGATTAATTAATTTTTTAAAATACAATTAACAGAACATTTTCAATGACCTGCTAAATGAATAATTAAAAATAAAAAAGTAATTTTTAGTTTTTTTTTCTTTTCATACTTAAAAGGAAAGCTAAATAAAATATTAAAATATCTTTTATTTTTTATAAATATTATTCCTATACATATCTCAAAAGAACAAAAACTAATAAAATGAGGCAAAAAAATAAATCAATTAAATATAGCCATGTGAAAAAAATAATAATATTAAAATTAATAAAAAAATAAAATATTTATTTATTCTACTCTAATAAAATTAGCTTTTCAAATGGTTTTTTCATTAAAATATACATAATTAAAAACTATATTTATATTATTTAAAATACTATTCTATTGATTTATCTATTTGAAATACCATCTTTCATTGAAGATGCTATAAGCATTCTCGCACCATAAAAATCAGCACCGCCCTCAGCCTCAGAGAAACAACAAGCTGGTGAAGGGCGATTTGGTAACCCAACTCAAAATACTGAGGTTAAAAATGGAAAACAAAATTCCCTGTCAACGTGGCTTTCTTGCATTAATTAGATACCATTACTTCTAACAGACTCCACAATGCTCACTCTCATCAGATTAAACCCGTTCCTCTTCATAGCTCAATTCACACAGAGGGCAGAGAAAATAACAGAGAGATAGAGAGAAAGAGAGCACTCTCTTCTAAAATTTCACCCGTGCCTTCTTAGTGAGACAATAAATCACAGATCCTGCAATTTAATAACGTAACTAGCGATGGCACAACCTCTCGTGAAAAAAGACGATGATCGCGACGATGAAGGTGATTCCATTTCTTTTGATTCTCAATATCTTGCTGATTTTTTTTGCACGAACCGAAACCATTCTGTTACCGTTTTTATTATTCGATTTAGTATATTGATTCAATATAAGGTTTCATCTCTTAATCCTTGGTGATTAGTGCCAGATCAATAACTAGGTGCTAGATCTGTTCCGTTTTGGTTAATTTAATGCGTTTGGTCGTGAGTTTCCTGACTAAGAATCGGATCCGAGATTGTGCAACTTGATTTTATTGATCTGGTTCTTGTTTTGCTTAGTGTGTTTTTCGAGCCCAAAATGACAATGTGGATGTTGATTCTTTTTAAATCTGATTAAATTCACTTGATCTAATGCGGCATGGTGTGAATTGTTTTATCAATGATCCGAATCTTGCAATTACTTGTTTATTAGTCTTTGTTGTTCGCAATTATAAATTTGTTAAGAACTACTTTGTTAATTGAGCGAAAGTTGAGTGGGCTTTCGGATTTAAAACTGTCATGTTTACTTTTTACAGCGGAGTACTCTCCATTTTTGGGTATTGAGAAGGGAGCTGTTCTTCAGGAAGCTAGGGTTTTTAATGACCCTCAACTTGATCCGAGAAGATGCTCACAGGTTTTTCCTTTTTGTTGCCTTAATCCCTGTTTTTCTGCTTGTATTTAGGTGACATTGGGAATTGTCTGTTTATGGGGTTAGGTGTTGTTTTGTTTGATTGTAGGTTATCACAAAGCTTCTTTATCTATTGAACCAGGGAGATTCCTTCACTAAGGTAAATTGTTTTTGCTAGGTAGCTCAAAACTTAATTATTCTATGAACTATAAGATCCTTTGTCTTCTCAAAGTTTTGTTTTTATTCAATTGAAGCTGTTTGGAATATTGTCTGAATTATTTTGTTTTGCATTATCTGTAGGTTGAAGCCACAGAAGTTTTCTTTTCTGTGACAAAGCTTTTCCAGTCAAAAGATTTAGGTCTGAGGAGAATGGTGTATTTGATTATAAAGGAATTATCGCCATCAGCAGATGAGGTTATATGCTATGCCTTAATTTTGTTTTCAGGTCTTTTCTTGTTTTGTAGATGCATGAACACTGATTTTAATTTTGTTTTCAGGTCTTTTCTTGTTTTGTAGATGCACGAACACTGATTACTGACCCATTTTCTTCTTTTTCTACAACAGGTTATTATTGTGACAAGCTCCCTAATGAAAGACATGAATAGCAAGACTGATATGTATCGAGCAAATGCCATTCGTGTGCTTTGTCGGATAACAGATGGAACCCTGCTTACCCAGATTGAGCGATATCTGAAACAAGCAATCGTTGACAAGAATCCAGTGGTTGCTAGTGCAGCCTTGGTCAGTGGGATTCATTTACTCCAGGTACTTATTTGGCCAAGCAGCCATTGTTTTCATTTCTAACACCCTCTCTAAAATGTCTAATATATATGTTAATGTTTTTCAGACGAACCCAGTGATTGTCAGAAGAAGGAGGAACGAGGTTCAAGAAGCTGTACAGTCAAGGGCTGCCCTAGTACAATTTCATGCACTGGCGTTGCTCCAACAGGTATGCATTGATGGATTCCCCCCCTTAATTTTGGAGTCTCTTATGAGATTTAAATTAAATAACAAGTGACCTATGTTTTTCTGGTAGAAGTTTGAGTGAAGATATAATGATGTCACCTTGAGAGCTTCTTTGAAAATTTTAACGTTTAAAAAGAATTGAAGTACTGGTCTTACTAAGGTCAAAGCATAGCAGCCTTGATGTTTGTAGTCTTGAGCTTATATTTTGTTTAACAGCTGAGATTCAGGAAGTAAATTTTGTTTTGTTTTTGAAATTTTCTTATTAGCATTTCCTCATTGCTTTCTTGGGAAAATAACTGCTATAGAGGTCCTAGGTAGAAGGAAACATACCAGTGAATTAAAGAATTCTTGTGCTTTCTAAACTTTCAGATACGACAGAATGATCGACTTGCTGTTAGCAAGTTGGTTACCAGTCTGACGAGGGGATCTGTTCGCTCACCACTGGCTCAATGCCTTTTGATACGCTATACTAGTCAGGTGTGTCTATTCTAGTCAAACACATATTTTGATGCTTGTTACTCTTTTAGTGTGAGCTTTGATGATGAATTTATTACTTTTTGCAGGTTATTCGCGAGTCTAGCACACAGACAGGGGACCGTCCTTTCTATGATTTTCTGGAGAGTTGTCTGCGCCACAAGGCAGAAATGGTGATATTTGAGGCTGCCAGAGCAATTACAGAGCTCAGTGGTGTGACAAGCCGAGAACTGACTCCAGCCATTACTGTTCTCCAGCTCTTCTTGAGCTCTTCCAAGCCTGTGCTGAGATTTGCAGCTGTCCGCACTTTGAACAAGGTTATGAATTTTGCTTCAAGCTATGACTGGCTGTATATATAGCTGAATGCTCTGATGCAAAGTAAATTGGATCTTAGGGTTATAGCTTGTGCTTAGGAGTGGGTTTTAGTTTGCTTTTGTAGTTTTCCAGAAAGCTGCGGAACTAGATTCTTGGTGATGGGGTTGTGGGAACTTTTTAGCTTTGACCTGGTGAAAGTGGCAGTGTTTGTGACATTAGAGATGGGACATTAGTGTTTGCGCATGAGAGATTGGACATTAAATTGATCAATTATCAGCAATGTTGATTGCCTGAATATATTTCTTATCATCTCATTTGGAAATTTTCACATCATATGTTCTCACTGAAATGTTTTGCAGGTGGCCATGACCCATCCGATGGCTGTCACTAACTGCAACATCGATATGGAGAGTTTAATTTCAGACCAGAACAGAAGCATTGCCACTCTTGCAATCACCACTCTACTGAAGACTGGAAATGAATCAAGTGTGGATCGCCTGATGAAGCAGATAACAAATTTCATGTCAGATATTGCCGATGAGTTCAAAATTGTTGTTGTGGAGGCCATAAGGTCACTGTGTTTGAAGTTTCCCTTGAAGTACAGATCATTGTAAGCAATACTTTTGGGGATTTTATTGTTTGAAATTATATGTTAAAGTGGACATTTCATTCCAAATAATCCTTTGTTAAAAGGCCTGCACTAATGTTGTAAGCCATTTGTTACTTTCAGGATGAACTTTTTAAGCAACATTCTCAGGGAGGAAGGAGGATTTGAGTACAAAAAGGCTATTGTAGATTCAATTGTGATCCTCATCAGAGATATCCCCGAAGCAAAAGAAAGCGGTTTGCTTCATTTGTGTGAATTTATTGAAGATTGTGAATTTACCTATCTATCCACACAGGTAGCATTTCTCTTCTATCATAGAATGCTGTTTTATCAATCTTGTTTTGCTTGTTCTATTTTTTTTTCTTTCTAATTATGCTAGGTGCTATTCCATTCACATTATTAGATACTCCATTTTCTGGGGATTGAAGGCCCGAAGACCACTGATCCGAGCAAATATATTCGCTATATCTACAACCGTGTGCATCTGGAGAATGCTACTGTTCGGGCTGCTGCTGTGAGCACTCTGGCTAAATTTGGTGCCATGGTTGATGCATTGAAGGTATTGCTGGCATGATGTTGTGCATTTTGTGTTCTGTTATTTCTGTTATGAAATTTTGCTCTAGATAGACTGCTTAGTCACATGAATTGGTTAATTTTCTGTTTCTTTATGTTGCAGCCTCGTATTTTTGTCCTTTTGAGACGTTGTATCTTTGACAGCGATGATGAGGTGAGTTTCTGTAGAATAATCCACTTTTGTGAAGTTCATCTCAATTGGTATGTCATTCTTTTAACATTATACTTGTCTCTTGGAGTCTATGTCCTCAAATGTGTTTGTGTGCTCGTGCACAAGCATCCTTTAATTAAAAGTGCATTGTTTGTTAAATTATGCTCAATCCAACCTCTTCAAAAATTCTTTGTTTGAAGAATCTCTGCTTCCTTGTCTTCAGGTTCGTGATAGGGCAACACTTTATCTCAACACACTTGGAGGTGATGGTGAAGTGGTTGAAACTGATAAAGAAGTTAAGACTTTTCTCTTTGGAGACCTGGATATTCCCCTAGTGAATTTGGAGACAAGTTTGAAAAATTATGTAAGTTTCCTCTTCTCTCTCATGCATTGCACTGCTTCTTGAAATCATCTCATGTACTTTTTGTTGATGTAGGAACCTTCTGAGGAGCCTTTTGATATTCATTCTGTTCCAAAAGAAGTCAAGTCTCAGCCACTTGTTGAGAAGAAAGCCCCAGGCAAAAAGCCAGCTGGTCTTGGAGCTCCTCCAGTTGGTCCTCCGTCTACTGTTGATGCTTACGAGAGGCTTCTTTCTTCTATTCCAGAATTCTCAAACTTTGGGAAGCTTTTCAAGGTTCCATATCCAAACCACATTAGCCACATGACATACTTTGTGTTTTGAATTGCTGAATGAGGACTAATTAAATGTGATTGTTTCTTATTTTGCATATTTTCTCTACAGTCCTCAGCTCCTGTGGAGCTCACAGAAGCAGAAACAGAATATGCAGTTAATGTTGTTAAGCACATATTTGATAGGCATGTGGTGTTTCAGTACAACTGCACCAACACAATTCCTGAGCAACTACTGGAAAATGTAATGACTTGTTTGGAAAATAGTATTTACTATTCTGTTCACCTAGTGCTATCTTATCAATTGTTCTGTCTACTTCAGGTCTCCGTTATAGTGGATGCTTCAGAAGCAGATGAATTTGCAGAAGTAGCATCCAAGCCTTTACGATCTCTTCCTTATGATACACCTGGACAAACCTTTGTGGCATTTGAGAAGCCTGAGGGTATTACAGCAGTTGGAAAGTTTACAAACATGCTGAGGTTCATTGTTAAAGAGGTATGTTTTCCTGCTTTATTCTTTTGTTGATGTATGTATTTTCTTTTTCTAAGTTTCCTGCATGGAACACTTTTGGAATACAACTTTGTTATTTTGTTATGTTTATCTACCAGTGTGGCTTTAAAATGTTTGCTTGCACACAGAGAAGTAAATTTTTATTTAGATTTTTAGTTTAGTTATTTTATGAGAAACAAAAGTTTTTTTTTTGGAAGATATGCAGTATAGTACCAACTATTTAATTCTTGGGATAATAATTGTTCAACTTTTTTGGTGCTGGGTGTTATATACCAGGTTGATCCAAGTACTGGTGAGGCAGAGGAAGATGGTGTTGAGGATGAATACCAACTAGAGGACCTTGAAGTTGTTGCAGCAGATTTCATGATGAAGGTTGGAGTCTCCAATTTCAGGAATGCTTGGGAAAGCATGGGAGAAGATTTTGAGCGTGTGGATGAATATGGCCTTGGCCCAAGGGAGAGCTTGGCCGAAGCTGTTAGTGCTGTCATCAACCTTCTTGGCATGCAACCTTGTGAGGTTAGTTTGTCATCATGTGACTGTATGATGATTAGTTATTACTTAAGATTTGACGATCCAAAGAAAAATGAGAATGGAACCGAACCATTTGATTTCTTAGGGTGAATTAAGAAACTGGACTCTGTCTGGGGAGCGGAAAGTTCTGTTTTGTTGGAGTATTGATGCTGTGATCCCACTATGCTACTTGCCTTCTTGATTAGAATAGAAATATTTGAGCTGCATAGGACCACAATGCTAATGAAGGCCTTCAATTCAAGTTATTTTTATCAATTAGGGGTCCTTCTTGGATATTTTTTGTTGTGATATATTATTTGATGTTTGAAGTCTCATGTGATTGTTTGAAATATGTTCCTATAATCACTCCCTTAACTGATGTTCTTATGTTAGTCCTTTTATTTTATTTGTCTTCTGGGGTGTTGTTCAGGGAACAGAGGTTGTCGCAACCAATTCAAGGTCACACACGTGTCTACTCTCTGGTGTATCCTTAGGCAATGTGAAGGTTCTTGTACGGTTGCAGTTTGGAATTGAGGGTACGAGGGATGTTGCGATGAAACTGTCTGTTAGATCCGAGGATGAAGCCATTGGTGATGCCATTCATGAGATTGTATCATGCAGCTAAGGTGTCAGTCCAGTGATTGTTCCTCTTTCTACTCAGCAGGCTATTTGTTTTTGTTCCGCAGATGAGGTCAGGGACAGATTGCTGTAATATCAATTAAAGCTCTCTTTATACAAAGAGTTGCAAGTCACGGGGAAGGGAAGTTTGGCTTGTAGGAGACTGTATTTGCTTTTAACTTGAGCAGAGCTTTTCTCGTCATTTTTTTAAAGCTAGCAAACGTCATTCTTGTGTCATGCAAATCAGGTCCGTTAGGAAGATCCTTTTCTGTTTTTTTCTTCTTTTTTTTCCCGGAAAATTCTTATGTGTAAGATTATCAATCTTGCTTGGTATACTTTTTTCCATAATACGGGACGAATTTTTGGGGTGGATTATCCTCATATGTTTTGGCATCGCAATGTTATGGATTCGTAAGAATTAATGATTGTTGCTTGCAAAAATTAAGAACTTCGGCACGGAATTCATGGCTCCGACCGAACTTTGTGATGTTATTTTAATCATGCTTGTTAGACTGGAAAATGTCGTTCTAGTTAATAAAACGGTACATTAAAAGCCTTAAATTCTCCTGTCTCGTTTCAATTGTCGGTCAGATACCGGCTGGAATGTTTCTGCTGTACCTGAATTTTGTTGTAGTTTTGACAAGATGCTATTTGTCAGTGATTTTTTCTGTAGTACTGGTAACCTTGGTCAGAAAAAATAAATTAAATTACTAAGAGATTTACTAGAAAAAATAAAATAAATTAATTGATTATTTAATACATTAGCTTGTTTTGGATTTTTTAGGATATTATCATTGGATATCTAAAGCTGTAGTTTCTATTATTAAACGAGTACATTCGAGAGAGCTTAACAAAACGGGCAATAAGAAGAAGAAAATGGCATTAACCTCGAATATTGCTTTGTGGAATTGAAGAATTCAGGGGACCAAAGTTTATACACACTATAATTTGTTATTTTAATTTTATTTATAAACATGTATTTTATCAGTTCCAAATAGTAGCACAACAAAAACCGAAAGGATATTCATCTTAATCAACATTTGGAAATATGGGAGTGTGGTTAACTACGTGGGAGTGCCCAACATCATCTACCAGCACAAAACCACTGCAGCTATACAACCCTCAACCGAAACGGTCCCGTTTTCCTTTACCCTTTTTTTATTTTTTTATTTATAAAATTCCACGTAATAAAAGTTGGCCTTTTAATGACCGTCGGTGCTTTACGGTATGACTTTCTAATTAGTCAAGCGCAACAAAACAATTTTTTAGGTATAGGGAATTTCAACCGGAATAGGATAGATTACTCCAAACACACTGCCTGCAATTCAAACATATGAATACTTTCTACCTTTTACTTTTTATATTTTAGACATTTTGTTTGGATGAAGACTAATTTAATAAAGGGCTTAAACACTTAAAATAAAGTGAAATCACATATGTAAATTGACTAAATAAAAGATTAGAATGCAAAGTGCTTACACGCAAATTAGAGAGTGTTTATTGTAAGTAATCTTCTCTCCAAAACATTTTGACGCTTTTTTACCAACTTATATCGTACATAGAGAATAAAAAACCCAAAATTAAACACCAAAACATTTCCATATCGAAAGAGTAATTTTGTTCCAACTAGAGATATAAAGAGTCAACTGAAACGACATCGACAACTTTAGATTTTAATCGAGAATCTAGAGGATCCATCGACTTTAGATTTTAATCGAGAATCTAGAGGAGTTCTAGTTAGCAAATATAAAATCTAACACTTGTTTGTTTGCTGTAAAATAATTTTTTTTAAAAATAAATTATAGAAAAGTGAATTTTAAAAAATAAATTATTTGCCATGAATTGTTAGTCTTTAAGAAATGTAGAAATGTAGTCTGGAAAAAAAAGATAAAAAATTAATATAATAAAAAATAAATTTAAAAAATACTTTATAATATTTGAATATTTACTAGAAAGGAATAGAGTTATCATCTTTCATATCTAAGAGATTTTTTCATGTTTTTTTATATATAAAATGCCGTGGGGTAGTGATTAATAAAATATAAAATCTAATGCTTGTTTGTTTCCTGTAAAATAGTTTTTTTTTTTAAATAAATTATAAAAAAGTGAATTTTAAAAAATAAATTAACACTTCTCTCTACTTGCTATCTTTATATTATCGCTATCTAAAAACACTAAATTAATTTCAGAATCGGAAAGTTTTTTCACGATTAACACCCATCAAAACGACAATCGTCCATTTAGAAAGCTCAAGTTCAATGAAGTTTTTCCGAGCTTCATTACAATTATTTAGATTTAACAATAACAATATATATAACAAGAGAAGTTTTCAATCTCCAGTTGCCAACCCTAAAGATAGAATTGTAGAAACAGTAGCTAGGGAAGGACAGAATAACAAATCTTATGAGTCTGCAGGTTACAACTAATCTTCTTGTAAACAAAAATTACTGAAAGTTGTCATGCCCATTCTGTACTGTGAACGTCGGTATCATTTGAAATTGCGATCGTAATCTTGATTTTGTGAAAAATTATTTTAATATACTAACATTAAAAATAAAATTTTAAATGAAAAATTATTTTTAAAATTAATCCTAATATAATTTGATTAATAAAAAGTTGAGTGAAGATTTCTATTTTAAACAATACTGATATCTTAATATAAATTATTTTTATATTCTATTTTTATTAAATCTGATTTACTTAATTTTTAAAAATTGATATATTTAATTATGAATTATATAACCATGTAATCACAAGATTCATATCAAATCTTTGTAATACTTTTAATACAGTCATAATACTTTTAATACAGCCATGACAAAAGCTCTTTATAATACTTTTAATACAGTCATAATACTTTTAATACAGCCATGACAAAAGCTAAGTTATGGTGTAGTTGGTTACTTAAATTTAATTTAATAATTTTTATAAAATAAAAAATATTATTTAATATATTTTTAAATAAAAATTATTTTAAAACCCCATCTTATTATAATTCCAAATAAACCGTTAATCAAGTGGTAGCTTTCTGACAAAGAATCGACAAGATCTTCATCACCTTTGCATAGGAAAACTATACAGACACTAAAATTAGGTTCTTGTTTTTTTTATAGGAAAATGACAGAAAATCCCCTCCTTTGTAGGAGGGGATTCTGTGTACCGCAGTCCATAAAACTAATACCATGCAACCTTGTCTCCTAATTTCCATCTTTTGAGAATTTACTCACCCTTCTCCCCAGGTATTATAATTCATCTCCTTTTACTTTTTCGTGAGATTTCTTCGGCTAAATCAAATACAAATGATTAATTAGACACGTAAATGGTTTGAAAATCATGATCATCGCAGCTACACCTTAATGGTCTTTCATGCATTGTTGATCTTGTTAGGAATTATATTAACTAACTATGTATCCTCTAGGATTGCATTTAATGATTCTATCATTCTAAGCGTTAGATTCTGTTCTTCAAAAATCATTTGGTTGGATGTTCGTTTTCTTAATGCGTCTTTCTCGTTAGAGTATCTGGGCTCACATCGTTTGGAAGAGGGGTGGGATTTGTCCGGGAAGCTTCGACGATAATATTGGTTGGCAAGTATTCCTACCATGTCTTCCCCCGCGCCTGAAGAATCTCCACTTTCTCCACCACCATCATCTGCACCACCTCCGTCGTTAAAAGAGCCGCCGCCGCCACCATTGGAGTCATCGCCACCTCTATCCACATCCCCGCCCCCGATAGAGGTCTCTCCATCACCACCACCACCGCCAACAGAGTCCACACCACCCTCTGATCAAAGCTCGCCCTCACCACCGCCACCAGAAAACTCCGATTCTTCACCACCACCACCACCACCACCTTCCTCTTCTAAGGAAAATAACTCACCACCTCCTCCCCCGACAACAAAAGATAATGGTAGTAATATTTGGTCGCCTCCACCACCTCCATCATCATCCAAGTCTCGCAACTCGCCACCTCCACCACGATCTCTAGGACAATCAGGGAATTCGTCACCGAACAATACCCCTGCTACATCTTCAGGCAATGGGGATGAAGCTAACCTTGTACCAATTATAGCAGGAGCCGTGGTTGGAGCAGGGTTATTGTTGCTGCTTGCCCTGCTTGTATTTTTATGTACATGCAGAACAAAAAAGAAGAGATCGCCACATCATGATTACTACAAAGATTACTCCCCTGCACCCAAAGGTACATATCACACTCTATGAATTAAAGTTACGTCTGGTAAGCACGAGCCTTTCCGAGCCATATATACACACGATAATGGAATTAACTTTTTGTGGCATTTTCATAAAAAATATTTTTCACAGTGAAAATTTATAATTGCTATTATTAATTATGTATACCAGGATTTGAGTTTATTTTAGCATAAACAGATTTAATGTGGTAAAAATGTGTCATAATTGCATCAAAGCTAAATCTCTTAAATTAAATAAATGTTGATAAAGATGTGATAAAAGCAATTGCATAGAATATTATTACAAAATGTACTTACAGTGGCATTTCCAAAATTGTCGCTGAAATCCTATTATGTTGCAGTGGTGCTAACCCTGTTCATTTGATTTTGAATGATATGATATAAATACTTATTCAAGCTGACTAAGATTACTGGCCAGATTGAATTTGTGTACTGCTTATTGTAGAGTATAATTATGAAATGTGCAGCCGCAGGTGGTCTTTATTACAACGCAACACCTCTTCAACAACCTGTTAGTAATGGGCACAATGAAAGCAAGCTCACAGAGCAAGTTGTAAATCTTCCTCCACCTCCTGGTGGAGGATATGGAGCTTGGTCACCCGCACCACCACCACCACCACCACCTCAAGTTGCAATTATGTCAAGTAGTGAAATGAGTTCCAATTACTCTGGCTCACACAGTTCGTCAGGATTGCCTCCATCACACCCGTCCCTGGCTCTTGGGTTCACCAAGAGCAGCTTCAGCTACGGTGAATTAGCAGCAGCAACTGCAGGATTTTCTCAAGCTAATCTAATAGGCCAGGGAGGTTTTGGTTATGTGCATAAAGGGGCGTTGCCTAATGGCAAGGAAATTGCAGTTAAGAGTCTCAAAACTGGTAGCGGACAAGGAGATCGAGAATTTCAAGCTGAGGTTGAGATTATTAGCCGCGTCCATCATCGCCACCTCGTGTCCCTTGTTGGTTATTGCATTGAAGGAGGTCAAAGATTGTTGGTTTATGAGTTCGTCCCCAATTCCACCCTTGAATTTCACCTTCATGGTATGCTCTAAAAATCCTGAATTCCTTGATAAATTCCCCTCATTCATGGCATTCTTTATTCTGATCATATGATACTGTCTTCAAATTTGTAGGTAAGGGTCATCCGACCATGGGCTGGCCTACTAGGCTCAAAATTGCCCTGGGATCGGCCAGAGGACTTGCATACTTGCATGAAGACTGTAAGTCAATTACCACTTCTCGATCTGCCTCCCCCCCCCTCTCCCTTTCGGCATCTGTTTCTCTTGGGGTAATCTGTTTGATACATGCAGGCCACCCACGCATTATCCACAGGGACATTAAAGCAGCAAATATTCTGCTTGACTACAGTTTCGAAGCTATGGTATTCAGGCAACAAATTACCTCTGTTTAGATATAATTGTTTCAGCTAATGATTTATGTTAAATATCAGGTGGCAGATTTTGGTTTGGCTAAGCTATCTTCAGACAACTATACTCATGTATCTACACGAATAATGGGAACATTCGGGTAAGAACCTTTTGCTCCATTTCATTGTTGGATCATGTGTTCTGCTGGAGCACCAAATTTTAATAGAATTTGACTGGCACATATTGATATGTGATTATCATTGATCCATACATTTAGGTACTTGGCTCCAGAGTATGCTTCGAGCGGCAAGCTTACCGATAAATCTGATGTTTTCTCCTTCGGTGTCATGCTATTGGAACTAATAACTGGACGTCGACCTGTGGATCTCTCCGGGGACATGGATGACAGCTTGGTAGACTGGGTGCGATCCTTAATTTTGCAGCCTCACAACTGCGTTTAATCGATCTTCTGAAACACAAGTAAATGCTTATATTGAATTTTCGGTTTATGCATCTGCAGGCTAGACCCTTGTGTGCAAAAGCACTAGAAGATGGAAACTACGATGAGTTGGTTGATCCAGCTTTGGAGGGCAATTACGATCTCCAGGAGATGGCATGCATGGTAGCATGCGCTGGTGCATCAGTTAGTCATTCAGCAAAGAGGAGGCCGAAAATGAGCCGGGTATGATATTTTAATTACCATGGTGATCTCTAGTTCTGTTTAAAAAATTCAAAGCTTTGATCAAGCAACCACCATGCATTTTCAAGAAATCTTAGTCCATACTTAAATTTGTCATCGATGTAATTTCTTCAAAGAAATAGAATTTGCGCTGTTTCTTCATCTCAAAGAAAATCTAATAGCTAGCCCCTCCTAAGCTTTTACTAACTTTTGGTGGATTAGTTTTCCTCACGGAACTCCAGATCATGCAACAGACATCAAAGGGCGAGGAGGAAAATAGAAGATCTAAGATAGTGGATAAGCTGATCATAATACATAATCACTTTAGTTAATGGAAATTGTAAAAAATCTAAAGAGATGCTAATAAGCAGACATGAAACAGATTGTACGAGCACTTGAAGGTGAAGTTTCCTTGGACGAAGGGAGGAAAGCTGGCCTAATCTTCAGCTCCACTTCCAGTTCTGATTATGACCAAAGCTCATACAGTACAGATATGCGGAGGTTTAGGAGGACGGCATTAGACAGCAACGATTATGTAAGCAGCGAATTTGGTCACACGAGCGAGTACGGGCTGAATCCTTCCTCTTCCAGCAGTGAAGAAATGAGTCAAATGGCCAAGAGTCGGGCAGGGAGTCAGAGACGCAGCCCTTGAGAATTCTCAAAATTTCAAACTTCCCAAGACCATCGAAAATCATTTCAATTTGAGTATATAGTTTATACAATATTATTAAGAGCAGGATTGTGTAGAATTAAGTCTATATGTTTTCAGTTATTTCACGAGTGAAGGACTTTTACCATGCATGACTGTAATTATACAGGCGTGGCCATGAATATTGAAAAAAAAAAAAAAAGATGATGGGTGACGGCAAGATTTGATGTAATTTTTTTGGTGTGGCTATTGATATTTTTTTTTTTTAAATGATGATGGGTTCTGGCACAATTGGACCATTAAATCTTTGCTTGTATTTTCTACTGTATATTCTACTGTGGTGTTCTTGCAGATTACTTAGTTGAAATTTCGTGTAGGTGGTTTTTTAGGGAGCGAGTATAAAGATTCCAGCAAATATACGACGGCTCACTTAGGCAAGGCCAATCCATACCACAGAAGAAATTGAATCTGCAGACCTATAGATATTAGAAAGGGTACTGGTTACAAAGCTTCGTCAACCATGTAACCCGATACGGGAAGAAAACTTTCCATCACCTAAAAGTGTTTCAGAACTTCCTTAAGCAAAAACTTATCAAAGTTCAAACTCTAGTTAGTAGCTTGCAATGGCAACCTGGGCACGCAGGAGAGGTCCTCGGCACTGATCCCTCCCCCGGACATCTAGATCATGTAGACAAAGCTAACACCATCACGAGACATGAGTTCATGAAAAGATTCCATGGATTGAACTTTAGCAAAATAGAAACAGCATGCAGTCACATACTTTCGTTATGTAACATCTAACGAGGACATGGGTGATCCAGGGCATTAGTTTTGAGGTATGATACAGGTAAAAAAGAGGGTTAGTATGGGGAGGCGGAGGATTGATTAAAGAAAACGAAGATTTTTCATTAAATAAAGGTACAGGATACAGTAATTGGTACGTACAAATTAAACAGGCAACTTTGATACTGTAGCCAGATATAACATGAAGAGCCAATTTCACCAAGTTAGATCATGCAATTTTCCATTTTCTCATCAATTTTCACATGAGAATTACAGGCGGCGGCACAGAGATACGGTTCACATAAACTTGACGAGAATGTGAAGGAATCTACCAACAGCACAGTGCATCTGAAAAAGGCTTTGAGAAGCATGAACCTGAGAGGAAACAAGACATGTGATTCGATCCTTCTGCTCGAATCAGATTACCTGCCTGTGCCCTCCAAAAGCCCAAATCTGGAGAGAGGGAGAAGGAGAGAAATTTTATCAGCTTTCCAAATTGGTAACTAATTCATCTGTAAATAAATGTAACAGAAGACCAAAGTGAAACTGGATAACATAATGTGCAATAGATTTAATTATGCATGACACCTCCAACATGCACAACACCATAAGCAGTATTCTGACAAAAATAATTATCAATGCAGGGTGAATGGGATCCTATATATCAGAAAGTTAATAATTGAATAAAAGGTGCTTTGTTGTTAGATTAGGCAGGACTTCTAGAACCCAAAAACTAAGAAGAACAAGTGCTTCATTACCTAAAATAGAATCATTTAGAACAAACATAACAGATTATGTATGTTGAGGACAGAACTGGATAGCTAAGATTTTCAAATGTATGTCATGATCAACACAATCTTTTGTTCGTAGATTTGATATGGAACTTTTTCCTAGATGTGTCTCAAGCAAATCAGACAGTATCAGAAGAAATAATAAGGCATTGTTTATACGGAGACTAACCTTTAGATTTGTATCCCAACTTCCTGTACATAAGGCACTTCCATCAGCTGACAAACCCAAACAGCTTATCCGGCCCTCGTGTGAGTTCTGCAAAGATCCCAGGTTCAAAACAGCCTGCCATGAAATACAAAATTAATCAGGGTCAATGGATGCAATATCATGGCCCACCTCAAATCTTCCACAACTTGTACACATGCACAGAACTACTCAGCCAAAAAGGCCGCATGCAACAAAAGCATAATGTTCAAGCTTTTCTTTCTTAAAGGTTAAAAAACTGGGAGTTCTGATAATTCATATGACACAAATTGGAATAACAATAGCCACCAACAAAGTGGAGGAACTCCAGTTCCACTCTTTACATAAGTTTGTCTTCGGGTTTTTTTATCTATCATGAGCATAGCAAGGCCTTAGACCTATGCTGAGTAAAGGTACTTGCAACGGGGTATCTAATGCAAAACCTTTGGAACCTCATAACTCAGTGGTAGCGATGCACAACCAAATGACATTAGAGCAACATTCAAATTAGGAAACAAAAGCCAAAGTTGGGATTAGAAAATGCCCCCACCGAGTTCAGATTCCCATAAATAGTATTAAATAACTTGATCAATGCAAGCAAATCCAATTCCTTGAAAGATATTTTGATCGTACCATGATGAACTTAATACAAAGTGCAAAAGGGTACCTCTGCCAATAAAGTGTCCCAAACATAACAGTCACCATTTGAGTATCCTGCAAAGAGCAGTCTTCCTGATATTGAAAATGCAATGGAGATTACATGTGGGATCTCATTATCACCATGCTGGTGATAGTAAACTTGGAGCTGGTGCCCAGTCCTGATATCAAATAACCTGCAAGTACCATCATCCGAGCCTGTTCCAAATCTATTACCATCAGGAAAGAACTTTACAGCACCGACATCTCCTTCATGCCCATGAAATGTGCGCACTGCTCTACTTGCAACTCGGGTGTCCCATAACCGGGCAGTTGAATCACAGGAACCAGATACAAACATTCTAGAGTTTGATCCATTAATTGAGACACTGCAGGATACGAATCAGTATTACAGAGGTCAAAATTCAAAAGTGCTAATTGCTCCCTGACAAAGGAGAAAATCATAAAATTTGAATGTAATAATGTAATGCTATGAGTGATTTAAAGGAAAAAAAGAAAACATCTATTCTATAAGGTTCGATTGTCACAGGATGCACCATATATAAATGTCGACATAGAGTAAATATAGGGTTGTAAAAGAAGGCACCACTACAAGAGCAGCTGAAGGTTAACTAGGTAGATAGTTCTGTTGAATTTGAAGTCAAAAGGTAGGCAGGTAGGCAGTTTGCCATGCATGTGAGTTTTTCTTGCAGTAACAAGTTTAGCTCGAAGAAAACTTGGAGAATGCCTTACCTTAGCACATCAGCAGTGTGTCCAGACTGAAATTCTCCTCCAAACACGGAAGTTCTAATGCCCGTTGTAATATCCCACAAAACACATGTCTGGTCGCCAGAACTTGTTATCAGGTGAGTATCCTCATCTGGAACATACTGACAGGATGATACATAGCCCTTATGCCCACTAAGCATTCTCGATACAGGTAGATTCCCATCCTTATCAGTTGGTGAATTCAGGTTAAAAATTGAGCAAACACTATCAAGACCGCCACAAGCAACAGATTGTCCGGTAGGAGAGAAAGCACATGTCATCACCCACGCACAAGGTAGCTTTATGGCATGAGTTTTCTGACTTGTTAGAGCATTCCACACTATTAATCGCCCATCTTGAGAAGCACTCACTATTCTATTCCTTTCAGGGGTCCAATCCAATGAATATACCTGCAAGCGTCACGGGTATTAAAACTCTATTTGAAACCCATTGTTTAGCACTCATGCCAAATTACAATTAATAGGCGATCAATACAACATAATCAACCTTTAGTCTGCAGATCTTATGCATCATCTCCTCATTTCACTGCTTCAAAATACATATGGAAACCTTCATAATTTCGCTTGCACTCTGTTCATTAAGAGGGATGGAAAGGGTAAAGGGGAGGAATTGAGAGTAGAAAGGAGGGATATTAACCCGTCTATCTACTTTTTGGGATAACAAGTGAGGAAAGGATGGATTGCGAATTACATGACAGGAAGGAAATTTGGGATCCTTCCCTTCCTTTCTTGGGTCTCCATCCAACAAACTAGCTTAGAAAGCATTTCATTCCTCCTCCTCAATCCACCCCCCCTCCTCCTTCCTAACAAACAGAGCATCAAATAAAATGCTGATGTTCTAACTCTCAGTTTTTTCGATAAATCAATTGACAACTTCTAATTTCTTCCATTCAAAGGGCCTCTCTAACAAATCAAACTATCTGTTTCTTGGGTGCTCTCTGTCCATAACATGCATTAACTTTTTCTCGTTTAATGGATAATTCATCCAGATGAATATTTCTTGCCCTTTCATAAACACACCCCCATTAAAAAAGAGAGAGCAAAAGATCTTAAAAGTAATAATAAGTCATCCAATCTTCACTAGACTTCGTTTTTGGAAGCCAAGCCAAAAATAGGGACCCTTTGTTTTCCATAACATTCCTTCGCCTACGTTTGTGGCAGATAACAAATTCTGCATAAACTATGTCGCATCCGCCCACCAAAAAAAAAAAAAAAAAAACCTTCTAGTAATTGCAACTACCAAATACTACATGGCTTCCTTCGCCAGTTAAATCAAAACCCAAAACCCCATTTATTGCCTCTATCTTATATCTACGATGAAAACAAATAAGAATTAAATGTAAAAGAACAAGAATAGTGGTTATCACCTTGCCAGTGTGTCCTTGAAGAGTCCTGCAACAAACCAGATCGGTGGGCCCAAAACTCACCGGACTCCTCTCTTGCGCCCTCGCGTATGTCGCCACTGCAGCAACCCATAACAACTTCAATCAGATCCACTTTCTTTTATTATTATTTTTAATCAAATACGAAAAGGAAAGAAAGAAGGAAAATCGAAATGATTATTACTATCTGTATCAAGTAAAAGAAGGCGTTTCTGCTTCAATCGTTCTCTCAAAGAATTCACCGTCTCAGTCGCCGCCACATGGCGCTCCTTTAGCTCCGAAACAGACATTACTATCTTCAATTTTTCCAAAAAGAAAAAAGTGAACTAAAAAGCACTGGCCATCAAAGTTTTAAGCTTTTGTAATTATATATTTCTTCTTAAAGTCCTAGTAGTGATCATAAATCATGACTCGAAAAGGATTGAGGAAAAAAAAAAAAGGGCTTTAAAAATTCAATAATTTAAGAGAGAGAGAGAGTGGGATATATAGTTTTGATTAGTTTTAGAGGAGGTCGAGGCTGTGCAGGTGGTAATGGACTATTGGACTGATACTGCAATTCATGTTTTTTGCAGAGTTTAACAGGGACAGAGAGAGAAGGAGGTAGAGGTTTATTTTTTTTACTGCAGCCGCCGGGTACTCTTTCTTTTATTATTATTATTATCATCATCTTACGTGTCGTGCTGTTTTTTTTTGGGAAATCTTTAATTTATCATTATATTTTCAGGTGATTTTTATATTTTATCTTAAATGTGATGTTGAAAACCTTTAATGGCGGAATCGTCCTTTGGAGCAAATTAAATTTATTTTGATATCTTGAATAAAATTACTCAACTTGACTGGTTTAGAAATTGAATGATGTTTCAATCGCTGTAGTGGAAGGATGAAAATAAAATAAAATAGATAAAAATAAAATTATTAAAACTTAATTGGTACTAAAATAATAAATTGGGAGCTGAATTTGAGTTTTATCTTCTTCTTCTTTTTTTTATCCTCTTAGATTTTGAGTGTGTTTAGTATTGTGGTATCTGTTGTGGTTGTGATTTGAAAAAAATTATTTTATAAAAAGTACTTTTACTGAGGTTAGTTTGAAAAAATAGGTGTCTGGTTAAAACTATAGTTAAAATTGAGGTTGAAGAAAAAATAGTTTAATGTGTTTGGTTAACAAATTTTTTGAAATTGAGGTTATAAAATAATTTTAAAAAATATATATTAATATTGATGGTTTTAAATTTAAATATTATAAAATTAATTACTCCTATTATATCATGAAATAAATAATATTTGATATAAAATATTTTTTATTATTTTATTGAATTATTTGCAATTCTATCATGTATAAATTTCATCTGAAAAAAATTACAGTTTTCATAACTTGCAACAAATTCATAAATATAATGTGATGGTTGACGCGCATCAACACATTCGATAGTTTTTTATTGTTTCATTAAAAACATAAAAAATTAAAAAAAATAATTAATTAAAAAAACACAATTCTAAATATCACAAAAACATATTCATAATTACTACTTAATTTCAAAACATAAATCAAAGAAACACACAATTCTAAATATCACAAAAACATATTCATAATTACCATTTAATTTCAAAACATAAATCAAAGTGTTAGGTCCACACATATAATAAATTATTTATATATATATATATAATAAAACTAATTAATTATTAATATCTTTTTATTTTAAAAATTATTTATTTATTCTCTATGTATTTTTTGGAAATGAATTAAAAATTAAAAAATATTTTTTTTTAGATAATACACAAAGTAAATTAATTTTTTAAATAAATTTTATACCAGAAATATATCTCTTTTCTAAGTTATCATAATTTTTTCTAAAATAGTAATAAGATTATGCATTATCATACTTATTTAATATAAAAATATCATAAGAAAACAATGACATCAACTAATTTAGAATCTCTGCATTCAAAAACTTTTTTTTTTTTATTCTCATTCTCTACTTTCCATGTTTTTTAATCAACCGTCACAGTAAAAGCAAGACAGACTTGTTTCTAACATTCCTGCGTTTACAACGCATATTTATGTGAGACCCATACATCAAAAAATATGACCTGTTATTAACCAAACACATTGTAATTGTAAACACAGCTAAACATGGACGCAACCATGTAAATAAACAGAGTTTTTGTCATTTTACAATTGAGGTATACTCTAAAGAAAAATGCTTTATTAGATTCTGTTTATTTTTATATTTTAAAAATAATTTTAAAAATTTTTTAATTTTAATTTTAATTTTTTTTAGATTATTTTAATGTGTAATATTAAAAATAAATTTTTTTAAAATATATATTTTCAATATTAAAACCAAGCATTAGTTTTTCAAAAACATTGAAAAACTAATTTAAAACTAAAAAAAAATAATCCCGTTGGCGTCTTGTTTTATGTTCTTAATAACAAATTACTTTTATTTGTTGGCATGCCATGCGTGGAGCAAGTTTATAATTAATTGAATATAAATTTCTATTTTGACTCCAATTAACGCAATGATTTCAGCCAGGTCGCGTCATAGAGATGACTAGCAGACGGAAATAATTTCACCATCAAGGGAAGTGCATGCACCGTGTTTATTCCAAGATTTTGGTTCATAATTGATGACATAATAACGCCCACATATATAATGATGCGAGCATTTCATCATCATCTTCTGCAAAAGAAAATCTTTGTTTTTATATTATAAAAGTATTTATTCAAAAAAATTAATTTTTTAAAAATAAAATAAAATATCCCGCCGTGCAAGCGCATTTTCAAGTGTTTTCTACAGAATATTTGCCATTTTAACGATAAGAAATGGTGCCATTTCAAGGTCCAACCAAATCGACCATTGAGCCCGAGGGAAGGGCAATCCGACGTCCAAGAGGGGTTGACATGGTCAGGTATCGATGGACCACACACGCTTCGGGGAGCTTATCTAGACCTAGGACTTTAGGCTTCGGGTATCATTCAGAATTGTTCCAGAAGCAGGCCTTGATTAGGCTAATCATTGAGAAGAACAAGTCTACCAAATACCAGTTCAGCAATTCTGAATATAATGGCCGTACTCTGTTTTGATGCATTTAAAAATACTATATTAATTTAAAAAAATAAAAAATTATTTGTTCTCGGTCAAATTGCAGAAGCCCATTTCACAAAGTCTGCCGGAAAAAGAAGTCGGTCGATGGAGGGCCACCCATGGTCAAACTGGATCGGTTTGACACGCCGGATAACATGTGTTCTCATTCTTCCTGTTCTGTTTGAAAATCCATGTGGTAGTCTCGAAGAGCTTGCATATACCAGTAGTTACATTTTCATGGTCTGGTCCTGGGAGAGGTAGATGTCAAGCCCATATCCTTTGATGATGTTGACTGTAAACAACATAGTCATGAATTATCAATTTGGGCCCAAGCCCAACCACCAATTTGGATTTTCCTCCTCATGGGGGCTCCTTTACCGCCACAAGCACGAACGAACCGAGAAAAGCAGAAATGGTCTTGCAACAAGTGCTTATGGTAATTTTAAAAGTATTTTTTATTTTTAAAAAATATATTTTTTATTTTTTTAAAATTAATTTTTTTTTTTAAACACCAAATAAACCTGCCATTTTAAAACGAGCAGAAACGGGAGAGCCGTCGTAGAGAAGCGAGTCATGTACGCAGAAAAGGTTTGGGTGCGGGTGAGATTCTTGTATTGAGGGGTAGTTTAGGTACTGCGAATTTCAACGGTCTTCATGTCAGAATTCCTCAACTAGACCACACCTGCTTCCATGTTTCGTGCGATTTAACATGTAAGAAAGGATTCCTGTACGAATTCTTAAGTAGTTGGGCTCAACAGTTATTTCCAAACACCAGATATGGCCAAATCTAAAGAACTGAAATCAACTCTTGCCAGATCCTTGATGCTTCAAAAATGCTGCATGGGAGAACAAACCCAGATCCTTCCATGGAAATGTGAAGGAAATCGTGCTTATCATTGAGAGGTTTTCTTCACAAAACCATATGGGCTCATTATCACAACAGGCGGGAAAGAAAACGAAGAAAGGATCTATAACAGTCACGGATGATGGATTACATAGTTGGATATTTGAAACATGGTACGGAAACCATGTGACAGTTTACAAAGTTCCTCTAAACATAATTGCAGTCCTAGGCATACTTCCTGCTACCTTAACAGTATTAGATCATATGAGAACACAGAGAGAGAGAGAGAGAGAGAGAGAGAGATCAATGCTGCCCATTCAAAGGAGAACGCATTTACAATTGCAGATATAAAAACAACTCAACTTCTTTATTTGATACCCGAATGAACCTCCTCCTGATCTTCAGGCACTCCCACCAGGGTAGGTGCAGCCATTGTAACCTAACAATTAAAGAAGATATGTTCAGAAGCATAACAATAATTCCAAGGCAGAGAATATGATCCACAACAAGATCAAGATTTCTGGTAACGTGGGGACCTAAACCCATAAAAAGTATGATTGTTTTTCCATTTAAAAAGTATTTTTTAAAAATTTTTATGCTCAAAGCAGCCATAAGAATCAAAAGCTAATGTTCTTCATTCTATATTCCTAATGGCATAAGCAGCCATAAAAACCAAAAGCTATTATTCTTTTACATTTCCAATCACATACTAATATGGAGGTGACCCATTGAGGAGAATACCGCCTTTTTTGTTACAGCATACCTCATTATATAAGAGCTGGCACCTAATGGATTCTAGATTATTCATTCATGTGCTATGGAATTGCTTTACGGCACGACACCATCCAACTTTAAGTCAGAAGATGCTCAACTAGGAACTATGATCTGGTTATTTTCTGCGGTTAAAATTGCAAGTATATATGCAAGGAAATAGCATTGGAGTTGAAATGAGATTTACTAGGATTTTTGAACGTGAGTGTAGCTGTTTCTGAGAAATCGCAGTTCCATGGATTCTTTGCAGACTTCTGGTAGTATAGATTCATGGCATAAGAAGCGTGTGATGCAACAGTATTTGGTTCGAAACAGGCACCTCCTGGTTGAATGGGACCGCAATCTATGCCTTGTCCACAGGCATAATCAAGACTTGCCTGCAATTGAGCGTCGGAAACACCAGCTTTCGGCACACACCAACCTGCTTTTGTTGGCTTTGGTGACGGAGTCACTGGAGTTTTTGGTGTAGATGGAGTCTGAGGAAAAAGACCAAATGGGGGATTTTAGGAACCACAAATCAAGAATATCAAGCTAACCGCATTTAAACAACATTTCCAACATGCCTTGTTTATTTTAGTGAAAGTAGATTTTAAATGCTTCCCTCTCCCTTCTATTGATCATGTTAGTGATAACTAGCTTTACCATAAATTTACTAGCACGTATCATGATGCTATAGGACTAAGCTGGGTTTGATTTTCAGGGTCCTGGTATTTTCTAAACTCCTCAATTGTGTGAGAATTGCAGGTTACTTTGTGTCACCATGACAGCAGCTTTCACAGTAGATTGCCAAAAGAAACATCATCAAGGCGTTGAAGAAAAGAAGATTGTCTTACCAAGCTACTCTTTGAAAGACCAATATCATACGTCATCGAAAGGTCGGGTTTGTAAAGGCCAAATGATCGTTCAGAAGCAGGACCAGATTTCAAATCCTCATCATAAAGGGCGAAGATGTATGTATCTACAGATTTTCCAGGCATTAGTGGAGTTCCAACCATTGATCTGAGGTGAGCAACCAAATTGCCGTTATAAGCTCTTGCATTCTCGATGCCTGGTCCAACCTCATTGCTGTCACCCTTGTAAGGCCATCCAGTCTCCGCAACCACAATCTCAACGTCAATAAATCCCATAGCATTTAAGGCAGACCTTACGGCATCAACCTGCAATTCATTTTCCAATTCAAGAACTGATTAAAATCATTTTAGAGAACCAAAGAATTGATCATTAAGGGCTTAAGCTCCCACCTGATGGATTATAAAAGTTATGAACCTATATATCAGTATAGAATGCACTATCTACATAGCCACAATTCAAACACTAGCAAACCCCAGGTGTGTTCCATATTAGATGCAAAAATTACAATGGATGAGTTAATAATTTCAACTTCAACAATTATTATAGTAATATGATTATAATGTTCACATATGGTGTTCGCTGATCAAATTAGCCAATATTTTTTACATTCCCAATAATTCAAATCTTGGAAGGATCAGAACATAAATCATAGCAATGGCCACCCTGTCATCAGGCACAATAAGTCACATCAGTGCAATTCAGTGCCCTCCATCATATCACCAAAAAAGCAAGAGCGTGCAACAGAAGAAAGAATTATTTGCAGATGCTCTCCATTAAGTCATTGAACAAATACATGCTTTCCATATTTGTTTCACCAAATATCTTTTTTCTGCAGATGAAAAGGACACAGCCTTAACTAATGCTAAGTGATCGAAATTGCTCAAGACCTTTTGTAAAGCTGCGAGGCATAAAGTTAACTCAGGCACAGAGAATCTAATCCCCCATGAATTCCCACGTCAATTCGTGACAAAAGGGTATGTCACACGCCTGCCCCGTACCCTTTTGTTTATCGACCTCACATGTCAATGTGTCATTGAGCCTCTACCAAACTCAATAAATCTATAGGACTGTTGCTGGGAGCTGCGAACATTGCGACAGCTCCCCCCACAAGGTTCCGAGACGGAGCTTAACCTGAGTCTCGGTTAAGAACGATCTAGCCGTCCGTAATCCACATCTATCTAGATCACAGACGATCTTCAGGTGATTATCTATGTACGCCAACCTCAATTGTTTTCACAAGTAAGTTCAATCAAAACTTAAATGTTGGATGCGCGTTTATGTATATATAGCCACTGCCTAATCATACCCGTGGTGGATTTTTTTCACTGCGTGTAACGCAGGCACGGCCGAAAATTGACTAGTCACCAACCAGCAAGTCAGCAATGCTGCAAATGTTCCAAGTTATAAGAAAGAACTTAGATGGACTCACCTGAGCATCAAACATGTTCATGTACTTCATCCCATTACCCGAGTCAACTCGTCCCGCGTTGGGTTGAAACAAGCAAAAAGCTAAATTCTCCGGTCTCGCGTCGCTCTGGTAAGCAAAAAACGGGTACGGATTAACGGCAAGGGGCGAACCATTGTCCTTCTGGAACTGCAATAACCTTCTCATGGTGTCTTGATAAGCTGGGTTAAACAAACCTGAAGAAGGCGGGTCGGACCGAGACAGTATGGCCATGGAATGCACGGTGGAGACCTTAACCTTGCCACCGAGTGAGGCAGAGCTAAGTGCTCTTTGCATATTTTGCATAGCCGGTAAAAGCTGAGATATCAGGTTTTGATCATTTGATAACAATACCTGTCAAAATCAACACCCTGCATAATTTAGCTCGCTATAAAAGCAATGTCAAGACTGTAAAATTCTAACCGTGCATGTACTAGATTGGTAGCGTCTCATAAAATAAAAATTGAACATAAGAAATCAATAACTTAAAAATTAAGAATTGTGGTAGTGTTAATGTTATATGACCTCGTTACCAACAGTGATGAGAATTATCTTGCTAGCAGGATAGTAAGCTAAAACATTCGAGTTAATCCACTGGGTTGCAAAATTGGGATCGGAAGCTAAAGCAGGGATTTCTCCATTTGCCGCACCAATAACGATCCCGATTCCCGTATTGGCTAGTGCTCTGATCATCGCCGGATCAGCACCATAGAGCCTAACTTTCTGTACAGCAGTAGATTGTAGGAGCTTCGCTGTGGCAGATGGTGGTGGCAAGTTATCAGCAACTTGACCATAATTGACCCCAATAAAAGACTCTGAGCCTGTGACAAAAAAAAAAAAAAAAAAAACCCAAATTGGTTCCCCTTTTAATTTTATGTCATATAAAGGCCAAAAAAAATTCTAAATTCAGACTTACTTGCAAGGTTGAAAGACTGAAGGAGATAGAGAAAAATGAGGATTGAAAACGCCATGTTTGGTATGGGAAGGGACAAAGAAATGGAAGGGGAGGAGAGAAGGATGGATGGAGTTCAATGGTCTTCGCAACTTCTTAAATAAGAAGCGTAGCAGCTTCGATTCTGTTGTGTGTGTGAGTGTGTGAAATTCAACTGAAGTCAACTGACGCACCAATCCCTTTCTAACTTTTTATTAGTCTCGATTTCCACGAGACTATCTTCTTCTTCTTCTTTTTAAAAAAATAATATTCAGTTATTGAAATAAGATTAAAATAAAACATAAAAAACTGTCTGTAATAAATGTTGAACAATATTAATTAAAGCTAAATTATCACCGAATATTCTGTTAAACATGCGGTTTAAATTAAATAACTCCAATAACTTGATAAAATTATAAAAAAAATTATAAAGTCTTTTTTAAAAAAATAATTGTGTTAATTTTTTAAATTTATAATTAGAGTTATTAGAATATGAAGCATCCAATGTAGAAAAAACATGAAATTTATTTTTTTAAATTAAATATTAAAGAATAAAATTAAAAAATAATTTTAATATAAAAAATTTTTAAAAATAAAAATTAAGATTATTATTATTACTATTATTAATAAGTATCATTATCGTCGTCATCATCATTTCTATTATTATTAAAATTAAAATATTTTTGTTATTATTAAAATTACAATAATTATTAATACTATTATCATTACTACTATTATCATAAACTTAATTTAGATAATAAAATTAAAATTATACAAATTTTAATAAAATAGCTAAGGAAAAAAATAAGAAATCAAATGAAGAAAAACCATATTAAAATTAGTATTATTTTTATAAAAAAATCATCAACTTGATTTGAATGATAAAATTAAAATTAATAAAAAATAAATAAAAAAAGAAAATCAATAGAAACATATTGAATATATAAATTAGAAATCAATGGCTAAATTAAAAACAGTAGAATGACCAATAGAAACATGTTGTATATATAAATTAGAAATCAATGGTTAAATTGAAAATAAATAAAATTTTAGCAAAATAAAAAATGATAAAAATATTAAAATCAAAACTAAAATAATTGAATTTGAAATACCAATAACAACAAGGATCATATTATTTTTTAAATAAAAATAAAAAGAAAAAAAGATCACAACCGGCTAACTAACCATATTTTGATTATCTATCATGAAAAAAAAAGATTCTAAAAACTAAAATAAGAAAATAAAAACTTAATTTTTGTATATATAAAAAATATATTATTTTAATATATTTTTAATAAAAAAGTTATATCATAATACCAAAAATACTAAGTTAAAATATGAGATTTCAAGCAATTTTGTGCTTGGAATTTCATATTGAGAATCTCCTTGTAGATTGTGAAAAATATTATAAGTGTTTGTTGTGATGTATATTTTACTTTGAGGAATTTTAAATTTTTTAAAAAAATTAAGATTTCTTCATGCATGCGTGTTTGATAATTTGATTAGGATAATTCGCGCGATATTAATTGTAAAAATATTTTTTGTGAAGTACGGTTTCAAGGGTTTCGCGATCATTCTGTAAAATTTCGGATGAGAAATACAATTGGTAAATTCCACCTGACCTGAATGTCTTTTGTGAACCATTCCAGTTTTTAATGTTCGTTCATCCACCACAATTTGGTCTCCGGTTAAAAAACAAAAGTCTTCGTCGTCGGGTTAGGATGAGAGCCCCTGTAGTGGGGTGGGTCGTGACTTTCCAGGGTCAAGTCTCCCTCCTAGCTTTTATTATTATTATTTATTATTATTATTATATTACACCACGTGGCTCAAAAGAGAAAGGACCCAAACCCAAAAAAGCCTAATTGAATTGTCTAAATTCTCCTAAGCTGCACAAATCCTACCATGAAGTCCCATGCATAACTGGACCGATGGAGAGAATAATTCCCAGCAATAATGTGAATCTGAGATAACGACTATGATGGGCCCGAGTTTAGACAATAACCCGAGCTGAAAGCAACGGTCAGTAATGGTTATAAATTTTCAAGCATGATTACTTTTGCATTTTCAAAATATGCTTTTTATTTTTTATTTCACATTAATTTTTTAAATATTTTCAACATACTAATATCAATAATAGTTTTTTTAAATAAAATAATGATTGTAATATATTTTTAAATAAAAAATACCATTAAACATGAGATTATCAATTATTTTAATATATTCTTAAATAAAAAATACCGTTACACATAAAATTATTATCAAATCAGTAATCGTGTTTACTTTTGAGTTTTAAAAATGTTTTTGGAAAAAATATTTTAAAATTTTAAATTAATTTTTTAAATATTTTTAATATACAAATATCAAAATATAAACAAAAATATACTTTAAACATGATAATATCAATAAACGTATTATCAAGAATCTAGATGGATCTGGTTGGGCCAGAAGTTACGTGGAAAAGGCAGGCAACTTTCACTGGCCTCAGCCACCTATCCGTGTTGGGTATGGGAAGGGACAAGGAAATGGAAGGGAAGGGGTAGAGGATGGAGTTCAATGGTTTTTGCAACTTTTTAAACAAGAAGCGTAGCGGTTTCGATTCTGTAGCTCGCGCGCGCGTGTGAAATTCAGCTGAAGTCAACTGATGCACCAATGCCTTTCCAGCTTTTTATTACTCGATTTCCACGCTCCACAATAATACCGAAACTATCCATTTTTTATTTTTTTAAAAAAAGAAGAAGATAATGTTCGGTTATTGAAGTGAGATTAAAACAAGACATAAAAAACTGTTTATCTGATAAATTTATAATAATATTAATTAAGGCTAAATTAATATGGAATATTCCGTTAAACATGTAGCTGAAATTATGTGACTGGAATGTTATGATAAAAACATAAAAAGATTTATAAAGCTGTACTTTCTAAAAAACAATTGTATTAATTTTTTAAATTCATAATCGAAGTTGTTAAACCTGAAATATTCAATTTAAAAAATAAAAAATTTAATTTTTTTTAAAATTAAATATTAAAAAATAAAATTAAAAAAATCAATTATACAAAAAAATTAAAAAAAAAATAATTTAAATAATAAAGATCAAGATTATTATTACTACTATTATTAATAAGTATTATAATTATTATTATTATCATTTCTATTATTATTAAAATTACAATTATTTTTACTATTATTATCATTATCATCATCACAATTATTATTGTCATTATTATTGTTATTAGAATAACAAAAACCTTTAACTTGATTGAGATGATAGAATTAAAAACTATAAAAGTTTTGATAAAATGTCCAAGAAAAACAATAGGAAATCAAATGAAAAGAGACCATATTGAAATTATTATCATTCTCATAAAAAAATTATAAATTTGATTTAAATGATAAAATTAAAATCAATAAAACCTTTGATAAAAAGATAGAAAAAATCAAAGTAGAAAGACTAAATAGAAACATATTGTAGCCAATGACTAAATTAAAAATAAATAAAACTTTAAAAAAATAAAAAAATGACTAAAATACTAAAATCAAAACTAAAATGACTGAATTTGAAATACCAATAACAATGAGGACCATGTTATTTGTCCAGAGACCGGAGAGAGAAACAAAAAAGAAAAAAAAGTCATAACGATAAACTAGTCATATTTTGATTAAATGTGTTATCTATCATGGAAAAGGAGACGATGAGGAATAAAATGATATAGTAAAAGATTATTTTTTTTCTATTGGAAATCGCCACGTGCGCCTCCTAAAGTGCACGACTGCTCCCGTGCACTTGCTTATGATGTGAACGCGTTATCAGGTTTTTCTAGTTAAAAATATTATTTTAATGTTAAATTATAACATTACTTTCAACCAAACCACTAATTAACCAAAAAAGAAGAGACCAAAAAAATCTAGTTAAGGGTGATTATTTTTTATTTGGTTTGGTTTTTATAAAAAAAAAAAGTAACAAAAGTAACAAAACTGAAATAGTTTTTTGAAAAAAAAATCAAAATCAGTTCAAACCGGCCGGTTTTGGTTAGGTTTGATTTTTTAGGACAAAAACTGATTCAAACTAGTTTTGCTTGATTTTTTTTTAGTTTTGGTTCGATTCGGTTTGTTTTTTTTTTTTCAGGTTTATAAAACTGAACAAAGCCAGATGATTTTTTAAAAAATTTAATCGGTTTTTTTCACAGTTCAGTTTTTTCAGTTATTTTTTCTTTATTTTTTTTCTCACCCCTAAATCTAATCCCCTAATCCCTATTAAT